>NW_024582741.1:324255-377932 GCF_018398535.1 Haplochromis burtoni
TGGGTTTTTCTCTGTATCTATGAAGCGCCTTGAGGCGACTTTTGTTGTGATTTGGCGCTATATAAATAAAATTGAATTGAATTGAATTGAACATTACATTTAGGCTCGCACAGATCCCACCGGGGTGAGAGACAGCCTGGTTCACCTGTGCCCGACGGATACAGCCACTTAAAACGGCTGGCTGGTCTTTGACAGGCCCATGGCCGATCCTCGGCCTTTCCCCAGCCAGTGCTGAACCTTTCCGTAAAACATTGATACAGATATTTGTCTGAAGCAAATATTAACTCGAGTTTGTTCAGACTGAACGAGCAAGCCACAAGGCCGAAAGTGACACATACAGGCTACGGTTATTGCTGACTACTGCTGCTGAATATAAAAAAAGAAAAAGATTCTTTAATGGCACTGAAAATGTTTTTATACGAAAAACAAAACCTAAATTCAAATGCCCCTTTATTATTACTATTAGCTCAAATACATTTTGTAAAAACAGTATTTTGCACAATCGGAACAAATCTCTGAGGAATACTTACCAAATCATGTTTGGTAAGTATTCAAATCATATTCATAAATCTGTAACTTGAGCTCAGTCAGGGAAATCGTTTGATTCTGAGTCTTGCACAGGAAGCAGTAATTCGTGTGTTGGATCGGTCAGTATGAGGTTATTAAAAGTTTGTCCACATCACATGCATCATCATCTGAATATAAAACCTTAATGAAGCCTGTTGAGGCTGCAGTAGCTGAGGACGATAACGGGCTCTTACTTTTCTGAGCCGTGGCAGAGTCAATCACTTTACAGACTTTACGGCTTGACTATCCACCATGAATCTTTAGCAATTAGGCAGAGAAACGACGGGGGGGGGGTTAGGGGCACTGAAGGGGAAGGCGTGGTGTGTTGGAGCTATGCTATTATATCTCAGAGTGCCAGGTGAATGCACTCGGAAGACTGTAATGTCGCTCAGCGTGTTCAGGAAATGGAACATTTTGGAAAAAGAAGCTCTTTGATCAGTTAAATGTTGTGTGACGAGAACAGTGGCTGGCAGGTTCACCTGAGAGTGTTAAATCTGGCTTGTAGTCAGTAAACACAAGCTGTTTGTGTGAGCACTCTGCCGGACCAAATGAATACTGGAGACAAGGAGCTGAAACTGTAATCATGCTCATACCAGAGCTGCAACATGATAATGATATCTATAAAGCTTTACGAGGTCACTTCTGGTAAGTCACTGGTTCCAAACCTGGATGTTGGGACCCCCCGAGGGGTCATGAGATCAGTATGAAATGTTGCTAGATGTTTGAAATGGAACTTTTTTATCATCTTGGCTCCCTGCAGCTGGTGACCTGGCCAGGTTGTACTCTTGCAGGAGATGCAAGGTGCAAGACAATTTTTTGCAAAGATTTTTGCAAAGTACTTTCTGGCAGTCAATACATAAGCAATACAATCTTTAGCAAGTCTCTCATTCTGCAGATGACCTCGCACTCCACCATTACAAACTGCAGCTCTCGATATTAATCCTTGTTCTCTGTAGCTTTGATTAAAAACCACTAAATAACTACTACAGTGCAAACTCAGATAAGAACTTCTTAGACACCAGTTGTAGTCTAAGAAGTTGGAAGGTTGGATGGAGTAGGTTGGACCATAGGGAAGAAGTACTTCACAGCAAGTGAACTTTCAAAATAAAAGTGCTTGAGGTTTCTTCCTTTTAAAAGGGAGTTTTTCCTTCCCACTGTTGCCAAGTGTTTGGTCAAAGGGGAATCAACTGATTAATGGGATTTTCTCTTTGTTTTTATTGGGTCTTTACCTTACAATTAAAAGTTCCTTGAGGCAACTGTTGTTGTGATCAGGTGCTGTATAACTAAAACTGAACTGACCCCAATAGTCACTGCAGCTGGCCATTAAAAAATTCCCCCCAAAAGGCTGCTTAAACCTCAGTTTTTTACAAGGTTAATTTAAGGGTTTTCAGTGCACAGGTGAGGCAGATCATGTTAGATTTGCATAATCCAGCTAGCAGTTTCCCCCCTTTTCCAGTCTTTCAACTATTTGAAGTTTACTAATTACTAGTTGTGGCTTCTGGTTACGGTTAGAAAACTGTTATTATTAGAATGGACTTGTGTATTGGTGGACTGGGCCCACTGAGAGGTAACAGGTCATCAGAAAATGCACTTCTTTTCCAAACCAAAAATGGTTTCCAAACAAAGTTTGTTTCCCTTTAAAGTACTTCCCACAGACATGTGCTACTCTACATTTTTATTTTTTTATGAAGCGCCTTGAGGCGACTTTTGTTGTGATTTGGCACTATATAAATAAAATTGAATTGAATTGAATTTTTACTGTCATAACTCCAGCAATTAATCTTGTAACTTAGCATAATCTTAAAGGTAAATGCAGCTGCAGACAACACGTTGTTCTGTTTGATGCAGCTGAAAACACACTCTATAGTGTATCATAAAAATGCTCATTTAAAAATCTAAATTTCACAAATAATTATTTTTATTTTTCAACGGGTAATGACGTCAGACCTGCAAACAAAAACTGGATGATGTAAGTGTATTTTTGTCATGTATTTTTTGCCACACCCTTTGCAGTCCCTATTTAGAAAAAAGTAACATTATTGCTGTTCTCAAATTATCCAAATGTAACTCAAAGATGGCATAGTAACTCCTCTGGTTTACAGTCATTTACATGCTAACATTAACAGAAACATTGGCTAAATAACTTCACTTGGTACAAGTGCCAACAGTGTCAGCCTTTCCATTCGTTCGGTGTCATGATGAATAGTTCACCGACAGGAAACATAACTGTTACTAACTAATGGTGATTTTTTTCCCCCCTGCACCTTCTCAATATCTCACTTCCTCATCATGAACCAATGACTGCCAAAATGATATAAGCCTGCTGACAACAAGTTACATTTCCCTGTCCTACATTATCTGCTCTGCCGGTTAACCCCCTAATGTCCATCACATTAAACTTCTTATATTGAGGCTAGCCAGCTTCTCAGTTTCAAGGGGGATCAGTGAGCGAAAGCCCTATAGTCCATAAGAGAAAACACAGGAATTAGCCCTAGATTAGGGATCTAAACGGCTATGCAGCCCATGGTGGCTGGAGATGTACTGGTAGGCTGTGTGGGGGCTAATTCAGCCGGCAGTGGGAAACCCCACTTTCTGCCAGGTCATAGAGCAGAAATCCACAGACAACTGACAGGAGCAAACATTATGATGTTAGCTGGTGAAACACATTGATTTTTTTTTTTTTTTTTGGGGGGGGGGGGCGGCAACGTGATGAATGACATTAATTACTCCACAGTTGAGAGCTGGAGAAACAGCCTGGGGCTGATCGAGAAAACACACTGTGGTGGTGCTTTTAGTGCTCAACATGGAGCACGCAGGCAGCAAGGTGCTCTTCATCCGTCCACATGCCTCAGTGATGGCTGAGGGAAACTACAATACGGAGCGTCCACACGCATCGCTCTGCAAAGACAACACAAAGACGGTGCAGCCGGCGCACGATGTGCCGCTGACACCCGTGATAATCACGAGAACATCGCTCATATTTAGGTCAGCCTGAAAGTAGCCTAATACCATTTTCACATCAGCCAGCCCCCTCCCTCCTCCGACCCCCACACTCCCCGGCCTGATGGATGGACGGCGAGTGAAGCTGAAATATGGGGGTTCCATTTTCACTCCACGATCAATGCAAGCGCACCACAGCCCTTTATCGCATCATGCCAAAAGCAAAACAGACACACACACGCGCGCGCGATCCACACCACGCCTCGGAATAAACTGACACAAAAAAGCAAAAAAAAAAAACCAAACATCTGGCACACACTTCGACACACACACACACACACACACAATACAACATGCAGCCATATTCCCAGCACGCTGCCATGCTCTAGCAACAAACAAAAAAAATTCTAGGCATTTGCACAAATGGGAGGTGTGAGACGAGCGGAAAGAGGACTCTGGAATGACATTGCGCCTGCTTACTGTAAAATAAATTCCCTCGGGGAGGATGGAGAGCCTCCTTTTTTCCCTCTTGACTCCCCTCCTTTCCGACGTGCGAATTTCCCGAAATTCAGACCATGCAAAACAGGTAGTCAGTCATTCCACCCCTCCGAAGTATTTGGTCCTGCTCGGCGGTAGTGCGAAAGGAGAAGGCACAACCAGCATCCGAGAGAGGAGACAGCCAGCTGTGGGGAGGAAATGAGGAAGGAAGGAAGGAGCGGCCGGGCCGGAGCACTGCGCACAGGAGAGAAGGCAAGGAGAGCGGCAGAGGTGCTCTCTCTCTCTCTCGCTCTCTCTCTCTCAGTTCACAATACAACATCACCCTATCCTTGCTAGACAGACGGACAGACGGCTTGAGTACCAGAGTCCGCAGCGACACCCACTGGTGATGAGAGGAACTACAACATGGAGATGATAAGTTCCACGGAAAGGCAGCAGCAGCTGGAAGAGACAAGCATGTCTCACTTATGTTACTGCAGGTACTTTTATCTTTTAACAGTATATTTCACTAGAAAAGGTCACATTTTTTTCTGTTAAATAGGCGGAAGACACTTATTACACATTTGTGTCTTGATTTAAAGAGTTGGCTATTTTGGGGGTAGAAGACAGCCCTAGAGACTGCCATGTATTTCACACTGGTTTTTATTTTTCTATGCATTTCCATAAATGTCTTTAAACAATCTTTCCACTGGCACCCTGAAAAGCCTGAAAGTTATTAGTCCCAACAAGCTGCAACTGTAGAAAAGTTTAACTGTTTTCATTAAAGTAAACAAAACATATTTTCCATAACTTAAGAACTTCCAGTGTAAAACAACAAGGTCAATGCTGCCTTGGTTATAGAAAAATTGGAAATATGATTAAATTATAGATGGTAAAAGCTGCAGCACAACAAAGTAAGGGTTTATAAAGTATATTTTGGTTTCCTAATCTGTAAAATTGTACATTCATATTGTTCAGTTGTTTACACAGATACCATTGTAGGAACAACAAGGAAGCAGTGCGAGAGCACTAATGGGGTCATTAAGATAAGATGGGGCCTGATTATTTAAGACCTTGTATGTGAGGAGCAGGATTTTGAATTCAATTCTGGATTTAACAGGAAGCCAATGAAGGGAAGCCAAAACAGGAGAAATATGCTCTCTCTTTCTAGTCCCTGTCAGGACTCTTGCTGCAGCATTTTGGATTAGTGAAGGCTTTTCAGCGGAGTTTTTAGGACATCCTGATAATAATGAATTACAGTCGTCCAGCCTGGAAGTAATAAATGCATGAACTAGTTTTTCAGCGTCACTCTGAGACAGGATATTTCTAATTTTAGAGATGTTGCACAAATGGAAGAAGCAGTCTTACATATTTGTTTAATATGTGCATTGAAGGACATGTCCTGGTCAAAAATGACTCCAAGGTTCCTCACAGCGTTACTGGAGGCCAAGGTAATGCCATCCAGAGTAAGAATCTGGTTAGATACCATATTTCTAAGCTTTTCAGGGCCGAGTACAATAACCTCAGTTTTATCTGAATTAAGAAGCAGAAAGTTAGCGGCCATCCAGGTCTTTATGTCTTTAAGACATTCCTGCAGTTTAATAATTGGTGTGTGTTATCTGGCTTCATGGATAGAAGCCAGATAACACACACCAATTAGATGGGTGTCATCTGCATAGCAGTGAAAATGTATGCTATGCTTCTGATGATACTGCCTAGGGGAAGCATGTATAATGTAAACAGAATTGGTCCTAGCACTGAACCCTGTGGAACCCATAGATTGACCTCAGTGTGTGAAGAGGACTCTCATTTACATGCACAAATTGGAGTCTATTAGATAGATATGATACAAACCACTGCAGCACAGTACCTGTAATACCTACAGCATGTTCTAATCGACTCTAATAGGATATTATGGTCAACAGTATCGAACGCTGCACTGAGGTTCTAGCAGGACAAGCACAGAGATGAGTCCACTGTCAGAGGCCATAAGAAGATCATTTGTAACCTTCACTAAAGCTGTTTCTGTGCTGTGATGAGCTCTGAAACCTGACTGAAACTCTTCAAATAACCATTTTCTTGATGAGGAGTTGAGTTGACGCGTAATTGAGCAACACGTCTGGTCAAGAGAGTTTTTAGAGTAATGGCTAACTAGAGCCAGCTTGCAGACCTGTGGTACATGGCTGATTATGTGGGTCCATTTAAGGGAAAATAAACTGGCTTTCTGACTGTATTAAAACCACTTGCCCCACATTGTGTAGGTCACAGACCTAATAAATAAATTCATTAATTAACAAACAATACATTTTTAAAAATACTTCAAAGTTACAGAGAGAGACTAAAATGGATTATTTCCATTGTTTTCCATGTTTTCCATGGTTTGGTCCTTTGACCTAATCATTTACAACAAAGTCTTTTGTGAAAGCATAATAAACCAATATGGCTCCCATGGATTCTGCATGACTTTTCTAGAATAAACCTTTGCCCACAGTGCTCTTAAAATATATTCTCCTGTATTAGATTTTATACAGTAAGCGTATGTCTCAAATGTAAACTGAGGTGTGCTAATAAGCCAGCTTTAAAATGCCAATAGTTAATACTGAAGGGATCGTTCACTCACAGTATTGGAAAACAAGAAGAGAACATCTCTAAAAGGCAAGTGAATTGCAGAGAGCTGTCTCATATCAATAAGCTCCTCATTTGCTGGTGCAGCCGTTTTGCACGGCTACGTTTTCCTGGGGAGAAGTCTAATTAGCCAAACTTCATACACCTGTGTGAGCTGGAGTGTAAAAACAGAGCACTATCAAAAACAGCTTTCAGTCAGAGTCAGGAAACATTTTTAATAAGCTGTTTGTTTAAACTGTCTCGACCTGGCTCAGAAACCGTGGCGAAAAAGAGTGAGATGCAGGGAAAAGGTCAAAAAAATACTTGAAATACTTCAAAAACATGAAAGCAACATAAAACAAAGAAAAAGTCGGTGTTATTAGTAGTGAGGATGTGTGAGTGGATGGGTTAATAGTGTGGTGTTGGCGATGCTAAGTGGTTCAAACTAAAAAAAGATGCACGTGAGACAAGAGCTTCACTTGAAAACCGCTTATTCTAATATTGACTCTTGTTTGGTGTGGTTTGTTGGATTGGATGATTGAAATGAAATGACAATTTTACTATTAATTCATTAACAAACAGAGGGCACAGTGGTATGTTGAAGAACCACACAGGGCCACAAAAGCCTGGCACCTGCTCCTCACTGGTCACCAGCGTTTGTTGCACACTGCTGTGGGATGACATCCCAGTCTTCAATCAGTATTTGTCGCCAATGTCATGACAAGTCAGCCAATGTGGATGTGTTGGTCACTCTTGCATGAACATCACGCCCAAGCTGATTCCACAAGTGTTCAGTGAAGTTGAGGTCCGTGCTAAGTTTACATGGCTAGCATCTACATGGCCTTTGGAATGAAAATGTGTGGCAGCCTGGGCCGGTTCTAGACAGGCAGAGAGAAATGTAAATATTAACAAAACTTAAAAAAGTAGGCCAAGTTACAAAGAAAAAGGCAATAAACCAAGTCTTGAAAAATAAAACTGAAAAATAGAAATACAGAATTAAAAAAAAAAAACTCCATCCGGATCTTTACAACCAAAAACATCAAATCTATCTTAATTAAATGGCCTAATTCTCAAATAAATTTGCAAAATAAAGTATGAATAAAATAAGAGATAAGAGATTCATTTCATGGAAGCTCAAATTAACAGAGTCACATTATATGCACATCATTGCCTGTTACACTGCACCTTAAAGATAGGTTAATAAATTGAATTTAACTTAACCACAATACTTTCACATGGGTTCTTTCCAGCTTGAAGGCGGTGGCAAGATGAGTCAAAACCCGCGGTCAACCCGCTTCGTTTGATTGTTGTCAAATGCCACCATATAAATGAAATTCACTTGACCTGAATGATCTGTATGGGTGCATATGTTAGAAAAAGGCAGCACAATAATAATATTACAGCAGTAATTAGTGCTATATGACAAACTAATAAAATACTAGAATTTTATCTACCAAAAGTGTCGCAAAGACTTCTTGGTTAGGTTAAACTGCACTATAAACCATGTTATTTGCCACATAATTCCACGATTCCAAAAGGCACCAACACTACAAACATGGCTGAGCGGTTCAGTTCAGTGACTCTGATTCATAAACGTGAAGCCTAAAAGACAATGACCAGCTACAACTGCTGGTGCTGACACACTTATGATGCTGACACACTTATGCCTTATGATGTGCTGGTATACCCCATATGTGTTTTTTTTATGAAAAGGAGAAATATCCATAGAAATCAAAATGGCTTTTTGTGTCAGCTGTAAAGTTTTTGTGTGTGTTTATGGGGATTGACAAACTTTTGCAGCCACTGTCAGTGGCTAAAGAGAGCTTAGTTTTGCTGTAGTTTTTCAGTTTCAGAGGTTGTAGCTTGGACTGAAGCAACCAAAGAGGCAGAGGAAACTGTTTCTTTTAGTGGTTCATACAAGGCACTGCTCTACAGCCTGAACTTTGGCCTTGACAGGACATGCTTGGCCCGTCCGTCTTGTTCGCTCACACACTCATAGTTTTCAAGCTTGAACCACCAAATCAGTGAACAGCTACAGGTTTAAGGTGAGCATCCCAACTGAAGAGCCTCGCATGTCACCAATGACCTGTTCAGTGAGACAACGAAACGTAGCAGGTGCCTTCCTCAGCCTGTAAGCTACTGGTTAGATAAGGGTGGAAAGCAGAATGGTAAAAACTCTGTGCAAACACTGACAGACCATGGTTCAAATTCTTGCTGGAGCAGAGAGGTTTCACCTTCAACTCAGAAATCAATCAACAGCCCAGGCAGCGATGGCACTACATCCCGCTCGGTTTCGCTCACCATGAAGCAAAAACTCACATCATAAAAGGCGTCACTGATGCCTCCTTAACATATTTCACCCCACTCTGCATCCCAGCCAGCAGAGACCAACCCCAGCCGCTTTGTTAAATTATCTGTAAAGACAATAATACATGCACAGAGACACATGCCAAATCAGGACAAAGCCTTTCCTAGAGGGAGTTTGAACACAAAAGGAGACTGGAAAAAGTTTGTAACCCAGTTGAATTGAGTGCTGTATATCCCTTCCATCTCTGGGTCTGTCTATATTCGTCTGCCTTTCATTCAGTCTGTCTCTTTATTTTTTGACTCTGTTCCTCTTTGTCTAGCATTTCTTTGTTCAGTCAACTGTAAGCCATTTCTAAATGCCACAGTCAGCGGCATCAGCAGCAAACTAAATCTCGCACACATTGTTCTCATATGCATCGTTTGCTTCATTGAACAAGAAATTACTTTGGATGTTCAGATTATCTACACGTCACAACCAAAATGTCAGACCACGACGCATGAAGAAGCAGAAGCACAAAATATCACTAAATAGAATCAATTTAATAATGCATTTATGTTGCCACGATGTTACTTTTCCTGCAATGCACGTTTCCCTTGTAAGTATGTATTTATTCATGTGTTTGCTGTATCACCGCAAGTATGCAATCTATTTCTGCACTACACTCCATCTGAGCTATTCTTATCTGTAGCCCAGCCTCTGCTGCTCTAATGAACTGACATCTCCACAGGGATCATTAAAGTTTCATCTGACCTAATCTAAAAATTGAAGTCCCCTTAAGCAAGGCACTTGTCTGCTCCAGTGGAGCTGCTCGGTGTCCATCAGCGGGAGAATGTGCTGGTACTGAGAAGCCTCTCGCAGGTGTCAGGATAAGCATGTATGCGCGTGTAAAGCACGATGCTGAAGGAGGGAGCATACAGACACACACACACACAGACTAAATATATGAACCCATGTGACTTGGACTGAAAGCACAGGATGGTGGTAAGACTTGTGATTACGTAGCCGTGCGGTTTTCTGAGAGGCTTTTGAAAATGGCATCCAAAGTGAACACAGAGTGTGTCCAACACACTGACACACAGTCACATGACAGGGAGACAGAAACTGATACAAAGATACAGATACAAACACAACAATAACAAAAAGATTTATCGTAGCTGAACATTCGTCGCCATAAAGGCCCATTCAGGAACTTACAGATGCACACGTATATGTGTTTTGAAGATTTGATCTACAGGTCCCATTTGCATGGCTGTGATACAGACTGACCACATTTGATCACAGGCTTTTGCATTTATGTGGTAGTGATGAGCATGTGCATCATCATCATCCTCATAAGACCCACAAATTCTCCAGTTATCCATTTTAGGTTTGTTGAAAACTAAACAAGCACATTTTTAGACACTTCTTATACGTGCATTTTGACCTCACACTTTTTTCTTTGCCAAGTAGGAATAACACATAGTGGGTTCTCTGTTACATAGTGGAAGACACGTGATGCATCTTAGCCAAATTGTGCTATCAGTATGCAGAGCAGGTAAGCAGAGCTGGTGCTGGTGTAGCAGTGTGCGGGTGTGAGAGTCCGCTGTGTGGGCTTTACTTTTTGTCCCTGTTTGAAGCCATGCTACAAACGTGGCTGTACGCCTCTTTGATCCAAACTCAAATCTCTCAACAACAACTAGCTCAATCTTTTGACTTTGACAACTACTTTTCCTCTAGCGCCACCTTGAGTCCTTTTTTTTTTAACATTTTGAATAAAATGTCTCAGCAGCTGTTGGATGGATTGCCATGAACCAAGCAACCCCACCCCCCACTACCACAGGGTAACATTTCAGCTAGCATTTGTCCAATAGCTGGTTTAAGTCCAAATCCCTGCAAAGCTAATGTCATTCTCATCAGCCTCAATTGTATTTTTGTGTTACTGCCATAGTAACACATGTCTAAGATAACCATGATCATTATTTCATGACTATGCCAAAATTATAGGTTTGAACTTTACAAAAAGCAAATATATCTTTTGTACTGCACAGTCCAATAGATATATTTGCAATTTATTTTGGAATGAAAGCTACAACAATTTTTTTTAAAAAGTGCTATGAAGCAAAATGTGCCTTTCGAAAGGAATTACATCACATGTCAAAAGGGTATGGAGAACTCACAACCATTCCCAAAGGGCTTGCCAAGATGAGACTGTCCTCTAGCTGCCAAGGTGGCCAGCTGGTGTTACCCAGCCAGCCTCTTCACATCTAGTTAGGAAAATGATGACAGCTTTTAGCCTAACTCAAAATCTCTGCCATGGCTGCTGGATGGTACCTTCTGGGAACAGGGAGCAAAAAACACTTTATTTAGACTGGCTGTGGACTATAGTGCAGTTGAAACACTGCATGGGCAGTGTCAAGGTGTCATGAGTTCAGCCAGTAATGCACATTTCCAAAACTATTACACATTCTTAACATTAGCTTGTTAGCACTGAGATTTTTGACCTAAATTTTTGATTATATTATATTAATGATAATAATAAATGATGATTTAATAGCCTGTCAGTCCATTTGACAGTTTTCGGTTAGATAACATGTCTTGGATTGAATTACAGAATGCACCTTTAATTTCTAAGCTAACTAGTGCACTGTATTTGATTCTAATACAATTTGATGATGTTATTTTTCAAACAGGTTTTAATTTAATTCAGTTTTATTTATATAGCCTAGTGCCTGAAAACCCAATCAGACGATCCCTTATGAGCAGGATTTGGCAAAAGCGGGAAGGAAAAAATCCCTTTTAAAAGGAAGAACCCACTGTCAGAGCCAGGCTCAGGGAGGGTCAGCCATCTGTCACAAAGATAAAAGGAGAGTAACTTAATGCCTTTATCAAAATATCTGATTTTAAATAAACACTTATATCAGACACCTTTAATCTCCTCCCTTGCAGGAACACCAAACAGCAGCACACTTATAACTGCACTACATCTTTCCATATATAAATATGTATTCTTCCAATTCATTGTAGTGTGAAGAAATATTTTTAAAAAACCCAAACAAACATATAAATACAATATTCATCTGCAAAAATAATGTCTTTTACTTGGATCTATTATCTTTTTTAACCTGTTCCATCTGTGTCATTAAAAATTCACAGAAAACTGAGATACCATAAAACAGTAGAGCTCCTGGTTGCAATTAAAATGTAATAGACAAAACTGGAGAGATGAATGTTTAGATTATTTTTTATCAGCAGAGCTGCTCCTCCTCTGATATATTCCTGTGCAGGTTCGCAGGTCTACTCAGATCATCGCCAACCTCGTCTTCTGTAGTGAATAAAACATGCCACTGCTTTCACTGAGGTCTGAATTGTGTCCTTTTCTGCGGAAGCAGCTTGTAAAGAAGGTTAACCTCAATGTAAAAAGAAAAGAAAAGGAAGAAGCTCGTGGAAGAAGGTCGCATCAGGAGAGGCTGAACTGCTATCTTATTAAAGATACAGCAAGAAGATAATGCAGGTTTTATTGATCCACTCCAAACTAACACAAATCATACACAGTTGTTGAGATGTGCAAGACAGCAAGCACAGGGACCAGACGTCACTCTTTGTTTCAGGTAACCCGTACAGATTTGGCATTGCAGTTGTCGGGTATGCTTGTTTTTGCAAGGTTTTGACTCTAGTAGTAGTAGAGCAGTATCCATGCAGATTACTTACAACAAAAATCAACTACCACAGAGATGTAATGAACCTTTAGATGGGTTTTGTTACATGTGGTATAAAACTAACACAGAATTCCATAAAAAGAACATCATACCAGCAGTAAAACACAGTGGTGGCCGTGTGACGGTCTGGGGCTGCTTTGTTGTTTCAGGGCCTGGGCGACTCTCTGTAACTGATGGAAACATGAATTTTGCTGTCTACCAGAAAACTCTGAAGGAGAATGTCTGGTCATCAGTTCATGCCCTGACGCTAAAGCACACATGGATTATGTAGCAGGACAATGATCTGAAACACACCCAAAAGTCAATGGAATGGCTTGAAAAAACAAAAAGGTTGTGGAACGGCCTAGTCAAAGTCCAGACTTAAGTCCAGTTGAGATGCTTTGACATGACTTTAACCTCCTAGGACCTGGTGTCCACATATGTGGACATCACATTTTCGGATGTCTAGACCAAAATACTCAATTTTGCTCCACAAGGGCCTGATATCCACTTACGAGGACATTATACTGCCACTTTTCTATCGAAATTTTAAATAAATATCCTCATATGTGGATCTAATTTTTGTCAGAAAAAAAATCAGGTAAAAAATCCGGAAATTCTTTGTTTTTACATTCATCGGGTCCCAATATGCCCAAATATCAAAGGGAAATTAAAAATGCATGCCATGGAAGAGTTTGGGTCTTAGGAGGACAGGTCGTTCATTCTTGAAAACACTCCAGTGTGGTGGGCCAAAATTCCTCCACAGTGACATGAAAGACTGAGGGTGGGTTTAGTGATACTTTTTCACGTAGGCTAAGGTAGGTTTGGCTTTCTTCCCCGTAGTAATTGAAATATTAATTTAAAAACTTTTGTATTTACTCAGTTTATATTGGTCTAATATTAAACTTTGTTTGATGATCTGAAACATACATGTGTGAAAAATATGCAAAAAACCAAGAAATCAAGAGGGGTGACAAATACTTTCCCACAGATATGTAGCGATGTACTTTAAGTATTCTTAAGATTATTAAAGCCGTGCCACTCTTTTACATACCCTTTCACATCTCATCCAAATCTAGTCAAACATACAATACAGTTGCTTAGTTCAGATGAGGGATTGTTAAAGGTGCTAGACCAGAGAAGAGAGCCCTACATTTGTACATGGTGCTTATGTTCACACCCTTCAGTAAAACCTTTACTAGGCAAACAGCTGTACCATTCTTTCAAATAAAGTCACATAATGCTTGAGTTTTTTAAACCTCCCCTTTCTTTTGAGAATTTGTAAACATACTCAGGAATGTAACTTGCAATTGTTTTTTATTATGTGCAGTCGCTTTTCACTGTATATACAAAATGTGCATTTGCCGTGTCTATTTGTGAAATTCCCTGTAGGTCCAACATTAAGAGTCCACATGAAAACCCTTGTAGTTGATGTGGTATGAGTTCAGCTTGGCACTACACATTAACAGAGAGAATTTTTAACATGCTCCTCTGAGAATTGTTCCTTGAGCTGGAAGCCCCTGAAGAAAGGTAAAGCGCAGCAGTGCAGACTGTCAGTGAATAAGTGAGCTGAGCTTCTCTTTGCCATCACACAGAAGAAAAAGAGGACCCGCACAGCCTGTGAAACTGGTGGGAGTGATTTGATGTCATCTCTTTGCCAGTAATCAGATTCCTTTTCAAAACTTTCCAAATGCGCCCCGCTGAAACCCTCAGCCACATATACAAAGAGCAGAGGGCGTTTCTACGGCAACAAAGTCTAAGCTACTGACATTGGTGTCTGAGTGCCAGAACAAACATCGCACCTGAAGCATTTGTATGATTTTTAATTTGTATTTATTTATTGCCAAATTATAGATAAAAGCTGATGTGGCATTAAATGTATTTGCTCCCCCAAAGGCAATGAATGCTCCACGTCACTGGTTACATGTTGTATGCTATATGGTCTGTATTTCCACACAGCCTGTTACTCACTGCTGAAATTACTATAGAATTTTAAGAATTCTTTATCTGTTTCATAATGAAGTACTCTTTACTCCCCACTGACACAGTATCAAAGGAATACCTGATGCACATTTGGCTGATTGTAAGGCATCGCTTCTTATTCTCTCTGACAACAGCGCCATCCTGTGGTTTGAACCAAGCATTTCCAACGATTATCTCCTGGCCTTGTCGTGTTTAAAGAGCACCTTTCAACAGGAATTACAAAAGTAAAGTTACATCTAATGACATTAAGCTTACTTCCCATCATGTTCTCTGCACTGAGATCTACTGAATGCAATTGTTTGGATTTCATATGGACTTGTTTTTCATCTTAGTGTGGCAGCACCTGCCCAGTGCACATGCATCAGTAGTCGCACACTAGCAAACCTCCTTTTGAAATGATTCATTTAAAAATGGAGAAATATAGCCTGCACTGAAGCATCTTATTTCTCTAAATGTGTTTTCCTAAAGTTCTATGACTCACACGGCATTAAGACTAACTAATGAGTCAGTGACAAGAAATCCAGGGAACATGTTTCACAGGTAAAATATGTATCTATCATTTTAAAAAAATGTTTTAAAAAAACCCCCATCAGTTTTGATCATTTTATTACACTACACGATCCTAAAATCTTAAACTAATTTCTAAAGTTTTACATAATCTGGCCCCTAAGGCGCTCAGTGATCTTGTGGTTCCTCTTAAAAGCTTTGGATTCAGTAACAAATGGAGCACCTAATGGAAACTGCAAGATTGCATTACACAAATCCTCATTTGGACAGATAGCATTTTCTATTTAGGGAATTGGCTTGATACAGGACCCTGACTGGGATCCTTTTTTAAAATTAAACTTCTTGAAAGAGGAATCTGTCATGCAGTCATGAATAATCTCCTGTATCTTGTTTTATACTACTTCACTATACTGTTTGTCCCCTGTGCTGCCCTATGCAGTATTTATTTTGCAGATTGTAGATCTTATTTAGTTTTGTCTGTATGTGTTTTGAGGACAGGGATTGCAAACTAGATTAAACCCACAACACGTGTCATTTAAATCAGCTTTCTTCCCATTTTGATGCTCAGATTGAAATTCAGCAGGTTTTCTTGTCCACGTTCACATGTCTACATAGATATTTACATTAACAAGAAGTTGGACAGGTGTAACTAATAAAGTGGCAAGTGAGTGTATATTTTCAGTATATTTTCTTTCTAGTCTTCACTGTTTAAAATGGAAAAAAGAGTGCTTTATGTCTGGAAATATTTGATAAATAATATAGGCCATTTACCTTAATAAAAAACAAAAAATTGGACTGCAGCTAACTTTTTCTTTCAGTAAATAATTAATTATTTCCATGAATCAATTAATCTTTTTTTTTTGTCCATAAAGACTCAGAAAATATTGTCATTTTTATCTCGGATATGTAAAAGCCTTTCACAACAAAAAGCTTGAGGCATTCAATGTTGCATGATAAACGAAAGTCATTTCATAAATGTTATTATTCTTTTTTTTATTAAGAATAAAAAATAAAATAATAATTTAAATAACAATAAAAAAAAATTATAAAGAACTAACACTGAATAAATTTCGAATTAACCTACATTATAGTGTGTTTATTTTATATGTTAAATAATGGATATATTTGAGTTTAGTGTTTTGGTTGTCATATTTACGAGGTGACGTGAAACACATCATAAGCATCGGTGCTGCTCAGAGCTCTCTCCTCTCATCCTTTTGTGCCCGTTGTCCAATGAGCGATCAGATACGGATTGCCGTCTGCTCATTGGTCGCGAAGGAGGAAGATGCGGCGGCCATGGAGAATAGATTAAGGACTTTTCAAACCGTCCTGCTGGTGTGATTGATATTCGGTGATTTCAAGCCCGGGCACATCGCGCTATGTAGCGTAATCTCACTGTGTTGGTACCGAAGTCTCGTTGCTTGGCTTCGGTGGTTTTTTGGCCACATATACTTGTAGTTTATTCCTTTGGTTTTGTGTTGTTTGTTCTGTTTGGTCGTTTGATATGATGTCGGGCCCGTTGTGCTGCTTTGAGTGAAGTCCCTCCCTCCCTACACAATGTAGCGCCGAGTTCTTCCAACAGATACGTCATCACTGAAGGTAAGGAAATACTGAGAACCGGACTTAAACGGAACGAAATCCTGTCACGTGTTTTTGTGGTAGACGGACTTCACCTGGTTCTTGACTTGAGGACTTGAAGGCCTGCTTTATGGCCGGATTACCAAAGGACCGAATAGCTGTGCAAATGAATGACATGCAGGATTGTTCAGGCTTAAGACAGAGAACACTGACACACGTGCCTCCCTGCGCAGGTACAGATATTTAATGGTTGAATTAACTTATTAAAACAACACATGGTATCCTTATTGCCTCTTTTCGTGTCGTTTGTAAAGTAGCACTATCATAATATCACAAGACCTTTCAAGCAACCCTGCATTACACAACGAGTTGCAAAAGTACACACTGTGGTGTGTGTAGGTGAACCACTGAGAGTAAATGTACAGCTGCTCTTCTTGTAGGTGTTGCTGTGTGAACAATGCGTGAGCGATGTCTGATGTTGAGGCCACATACGCAGACTTCATCGCTTCTGGCAGGACGGGCCGGAGGAACGCCTTGCATGACATCCTGCAGAGTCCCACCGACCCTGAGGGAAGAGAGATGCCCCTCACCCTGTCTCTGTCCCAGCTGCACATCAACGCAGGAGGAGGAGGTAATACGCTGCACTGATTTGTTTGGGGTGTACCACCCCTGGGATCGGAATCAGAATTTAACTGTCTGGTCGCACAAAATCCTGTATATAAATTCCACTCTGTTTTATTTATATAGGGCCAATTTACAACAAGGTAAAGATGCTACTGTACTACTACTGTAATCAAACAATCCTCTGTGAGCAAACACTTGGCGACAGTGCGAAGAAAGAAGTTCTTTTAAACAGGAAGAGACCTGGCAGAATCAGGTTCAGGGAGGAGAAGCCATCTACCATCTACGCAGGAGTTTGAGATGGTTATCAGAATAATTTTTATTTGGCCTAGTTTGTGCACATAAACAAGGAATTTGACTCTGGTTCACTTTAGTCTCTGTATCCAAAATTTTTTTTAAATAGGCAATAGATAAATAGGCATATATCTATATATACAAGGAGAACATGCATATGAGGACATGATTAAAAAAAGTAAGGAAAATAGAAGTTACAGAACATCTTAAGAACTTATACAAACTATAACAAATTTAACACCTTTCAATTTCAACGGAAAGCTGAAAAGTAATGCTGCCTTAACACATCTAAAGCCATGCACCATCCGGAGGAAGTCCAGAGGATCTGAAAAGGTAATGCTTAGTCTTCACTGTGAAAATGAGAGCCAAACTTCTGAGGTGGTCTGTACCAAATAACAAACCATAATAGTGATCAGATAAATGCTCCAAAAGGATACAACAACACACACAGTGAGGAGGTCCAGTCTAAGGACTCAGAGCAGTGGACGTGTCCTAGCAGGCAGCGATCAGCTGCAGCTGCCTGTGTTGGGGCACAATGCCCCTAACTCAGTTATGCAGGTGGATGAGTTATAAAATATGGGAAAACTACACATGGAGATCAAAGCTGTCTTTGAGTGTACTCACTTTTAGAGTCAACCTCATCTAGTGCCACCTGGAGGAACTGCAGTTTTTGCCACTCCCTTGTTGGCTTCATTTTTCAGCTCTGGAGGGTGCTCCTTGCACCGACCTACACTAAAAACTTTAAAATCATTCTTTTTGTACTTTAACTAACCCAAACAAAGGTAGAAATGAGCCCTGCTATACTTCCTACCACCAGGAGAAGTAATTATCTTTTGGTTATATAAAGAGGGTGAGGACAAATGAAGTGGTTGTTCCAGTTGAAGAACACATCTAGCAGAAGAGATAAGTTATTGCAAACAGTGGATGTTATGGTGTATTTTACTTTCTTTTTTTTTTTTTTTAAAGCAACAATTACACAGCTGATAGCATCCAGAAAGTTTTTAATGTGGTGTTCTAACCTGCTTTCTTTTTTTTCTTTTTGTAGATGGAGACGACACTGAGGACAGCCAGAGCTCCTCCTCTTCGGCTCAGAGGGAGGCGGAGCAGAGGAACAGCTAACCTGCAGCACACTCCAGCCCGCAGACAGAGATTTGCAGGATGGAGTGAGGCTCCCACCATGATGAACCTGTTTGTCCAAAGTGGGCTGGTGGCTGGAGGGTAGTACCGTCACTGCTGATATGCCTTCAAGCAGGGCACAGTCTTCCAAATTCAACTCGAGAAGTGCTGTAATGTGAACACCCAGTGTGGCTCTGCTGTGCACTAGAATAACAGATTGATTGCAGGGTGCTTTTCAGAATCGGGGGTAAGCAGAGAGGCCAATTTGTAGCTCTTGTAAAGCTAATTTTATTTTCAGTCTTAGTTACTAAACAATATAGGTTGGGGGACTGAAATACAGGAAGAAAATAGACGTGGCTCCTTTGTGAGTTTTATAGTAGTTGAAGCAATTTGTAAGACCACTGACATGTGCTGAAGTAATGGCTCACAGTGGGAGTAGCATGTCTGTAGAAGTAGTGGTGCTGATAGATTGTACTGCCAGTTAATGGCTTTATGCTAACGCTAAGTTGATAATATTGCAGAGGAAAATGGATTGGGCTGAAGTAAACCTGAGAGGACGATGCTGCGGTTTGACTTCTTGTTTATATGCTGAAGAGTGTGTTCACTGTTCTGTACTGTAGAAAGCAGCAGGATGCAACAGAGCAGTAGCCTTGTGGTCTGTTGACACCAATATTACTTAATATTGCACTTTCACTCAGTTTAAATGTCAGTCGCTCAGTGATTAAAGATTGATGATATACATATTTAAAAAAAATGTTTATACTTACAAAAGGGTTTTTTGTTTTTTTTAACAATTTCATTATCACGACCTTTGAGGAATGGTTTGACATTTTTGTAAATGCATTTCTTCACTTTCTTGCTAATGAAATGATAAAATGTATATGTGCTATATAATGCATGTAGCTAGAGTTTGTCTTAATAGCCACCAGGGGGCAATAGATGTGGTTGCAAGATCTCAATCTGATGTCTCTGTGCTGTGTTGTATGTACATCATAATAATATTGTTGGTCCAGGATTAACATAGCAACTGAGCATTCAGTTAGCACTAGCTAAGAAGCTAGTGAATGCTGTTAAAAACTGTCACTAGTAAACCACGAGTCATTTGGCTAACAACAAACCTAACTTGATAATACAGTTATTATTATTATTATTTAATATATTATATATATATATATTATTTAATATATGGTATTAAATCATAAGTAAAGCACTTGAAAATTTTACGATTTGATCCAAAAGTTGTTTTTTTTCTTGACATTTTAAAGCTATGACATCACAAGAACATGACTGGTCAGTTGCAATGTTGATCCCAGATGATGCAGGAACAACACCGACACGAAGTTATGAGATACCCCTGTTCCAAGACGATTTCTAGTCCTATTGAGGTCTAAGGGGAAATGACCCCCAGACATGGCCTCTAAAAACTTTCCTGCTGTGTTTATGGGCTCAGCCCCTCATATCAGGTCATACCAGATAAAACACTGAGTCAGTTTTGTAAATTATGGTCATTTTAAGTCTCGGAAGGATTATTAGGATCTACTCATTGACTAATAACTCGTTAACCACTGAGTGTTTGCTTTCACACTGACATCCAATCCTCTCTCTTAACCTCCAGTTTCAAAAGACCAAGACAGTGATGACAGAAATGCTTAAAGTAGGAATTCAGACACATATGGGTGATGTTGTCTGGTCTATGGTTAGCGCTGAGGTGGCCTGCAGATGGACATATTGACTAATATGAAGTAAACAAATGAATTAGATAACAGAAACGTCCTTACAGGTTACAATTAAAAGATTAGCATAAAAAAAATTCACCCAAATCTTACATTTTGCTAACTGTCTGATATGCACGTTTACACAGGCCACTGATAAAACCTGTTGCATTTGAATCACGTTAAAATAGTCTAATGTAATATCATATATGGCATTGATGAGCTGTTTTGTCACATAATGTTGCTTGGATCAGAGCTGTTGGCTTCACATTATAATACACTGGCCCCACATTACCTTCACTTTTTAGCGTGCAGGGGGATGAGAGGTGACGTGACCTCCAGGGAGTGCGTAACCAACTCTATGAGATAATTAAGGATTCTAAAAATCATAAATCTTGCAACACTACTCTAGTGTACTAGTGAGCTGCAAATTAGCATAATAAACACTCTTTATACTTGACAGCTAAGCTAATTATCTGCAGGCTCCAGCTACATTGTTAAGAGATTGATCTTGTCATCTGTCATCAGTTCACTAAGAAAGTGCATTGCCCAAAATGTCAAACTGTTCCTTAAATGTAGATATGCAATACACCGCGGAGCTTCCAGGATTTATAACATTGTTTGTTTGTTTGTTTTCTGACACTGAGCCTGAGCTATGTTCCTGCTACTGTGTGTAATAGCTAGCTGATGTTATCATCTGTACAGACCACCACGCATGCACAAAACTCTGTGTTGTCATTTTCTTCACCATTTTTGCGAACTATAACCTTCCTGTAATCCTCCAGCTTGACAGTAAGTCAATCATACTGAAGATAATGTAGCTATAAATGTTTATTTTGTAATCCTCACTCAATCAGGTGTTTAGATTGTAAACTGCCATGTAACTGTTTCGGGGCTCACTCTGGTTTCAAAGTAGACTGTGTAAATGCAGCTGTTCAGCATGTTGGATTTTGGCAGGTGCATGATTCTGTGAAATTTGTAGCTGTTTGTCTGAATGTGCATAACCGTATTTTCTACTCTCCGTGTCAAACAAAGTGAAATAAACTGGACAAGAGGAAAAATGCAAGTCTTCTGTGCTGCTGTACGCCTGCGGTTTGACCAGCAGGTAGCACTGTGGGAGAATTTATGAAACGTGCATTAGACTTCAACTGTGAACAACTAATGTATATATATATATGTGTATAGAATGACTTATTCAATTATTGTTTTTTCTAAAAAGGACATGAGAGGAATTTTTAAAAATATTTTTTAAGAGGATTAGATTAAATTAAAGGGATTCTATGACACACTGGAAAATTCTCCCCCACTTCAGGTTAAACATATAGTATTTCCATACGTGTAGCGCTGAAAGGCCATCTGTCTGCTGTGTCTTTCAGTCTCTTTCACTCTGTGTGTGTGTGTGTGTGTGTGTGTGTGTGTGTGTGTGTGTGCGCAGTGCTGATTATGCAAATAATCATTAGACAATTGTACCAGGAAGTTTCACTAAGAAAGAAAAATCCCCAACCAGTTCCTCATTCACTCATTGGTATAACAGTCCAGGTCGGCCAGCTGACCCACTTGTCAAACCACCTCAACACCAACGCACTGCATGTGTCACCCACTTCCATGTCAAGCACAGAGAGGACGTAGCTGAGGAGTGAAACGGTTCTACATTTTGGATTAACCGTTTTCTTAACCAAGGATACAGACTGAGACAGGTAAGCTGTAATGTCCAAGTGACATCAGGCAGACGCATGCTTGGTTTACACAGACGCATTAGGAGAGGTAAAAGTGTATGTAACTTTTTTTTATTAGTAGGAAAAAAGTAAATGTAAGAAGTTTTATTAAATTGTTTTTTGTTTTTTTTTGTTCTGTGTTTTTGTGGACGCTTTATTCATTAACCACAATCATGACTCACATTAAGCATAATTAGTTTAAGGAAAATTCTCTACAGTGCAACATGTTTAAAATCAGTGCTTTATTTTCTATTATAAAAGTTTTATTCCTATGGTTTCATGTATGGTATAGCGACGGATTAAACATTAAAATTCACTGCATTTATTGACGTATCCAGACTTTTCCTCAGTCTATTGCAAAAGGAGGAAGTGTGTGTCTGTGTGTGTGTGTGTGTCATAGTCCAATATATCATGCGTGTGTGCCCTTAAGCCTTTCAGACCCCTAGTTTCCGGCTGTTTGCTGACAAGTTAAAAATATAACAGAGGCACTGAACCAACAAAGTGCAAAACAAGCCTGTGCAAACCTGCCAAACCGCTGGCTAATGCATTCACTGACCTTTTTCTACCAAGAAAAATATGGTTTTACCATTTTCTTTACATTTACTCCCTGCCATCTCAGTTCACAAATGTGTTGTAGGCTGGTTTTCAGGTGTGCTTGTTTTGTATTTGCATTAGGTTAATGGTGTGTCCCCCCCCCCTACTCAAACAACTCAATTCAGGCCAGCTAGGTCCAGCAACTTTATTCAGCACTCAGTCTTTCCACATGAATATAAGATATTAACTATTTTTAACGTTATATGGTAGGATAGCTGTGCTTTGCTATCACCGGCAGCCTAGAAGCAACAGAAGTAAATGCTTTTAGCAAGGAGAATGCAAGGTTTTGGTGTTGGTAAAGAAAAACTTTGGTATCAGATCAAATATTTCCAGATGAACCCTATTGTTGGGATTTGTCATATTTTCTTCCCTAAAATGTACTACCTTACTATTACTGATAATAATGTTATCAAGTCAAAATTTCATTTAAGCTGTTTGGCTTGGTCGAAAACCTAATATGCCTCAATATAATAACCTAATAATATTTCTGCCAGCCTAAGCAGTGCTTTCTCCAATTAGCATAAATTAGCATTAGCAAAATCAACATGTTAGCGCCAGTATGAAGAGCATGTTAGCTAGCACTAAAAAAACAAAAAACAAACAAAAAAAACCCAAACAACCCACGCTAATTCATTTTTTGTGGGGGTTTTCTTTCTTGTTTTGTCCTGTTTTATTTCCTGACTTCCCTAACACAATTCATCAAAGAATATCTCATCTCCTTAGAACTTCTGTTCTAGCTTTTTAAAAATTTTAAAAGGCTATTTGCTGACCTACAGGACTAGTTGAACATGTTCCCCTTTTCTCTGCAGTTCAGCTGTGCACTTTAGTTTCCTGGAGAAGGACAGAAGCTTTTTATTTATTTATTTTTCCGTTGTACTTTGAATAACAGATGTTAAAAACCAACGTGCACTTCTGCTCTACAGCAACATGTTTTGTTCTTTTTTTCCCCTTTTTTTCCCTGTAGGGAAGCACTCAAAGTTTATTTGACCTGGTTTAATTTTAGTGCTTTATATTTTTGTGCTTTTAAGCCATATTGCTTGACAATCTAAGTATAAATGGTTTTAAAGGTGGTGTTTCTCACGCTCATAGGAAGTTTAGTTTTAATTTAGACAGTTACTCATATATAAAAATCCTTTTTATGTTCACACATTACCTTTGTAAAATATTTTCATTGTTAAACTCAAGGTACAAATATCACTTTGTTTGTCCTTAAAACTACAATATAGAAATATATATAAAAAAAAATATAAATATAAATATAAAAAAAAAAATGACAAAGGATGAACTGAAGCTCTGCCATCACGTAATGTCGCATACTGCTGTTTCTGATGTCATTTAGAGAAAAAAAAAAAAAAAAAAAAACTACAATATAGGAGATACATACTTTTAATGTTTTTGACTTTTATACATAACACCTCTCTCTCATAAAAACCAACATCACCAGTTAAAAAGATGTTGTTTTTTCTTTGCGACTTTGTCATCTTTGTGGGCATGTGGTCAGTATGTGTGCATGTAGAAAGCAAGTGCACATTGGTGGCGGTGGGCTTCATGCTGGTTAGCTACCCACACAAAAGTCAAAAGAAGAAAAAACAATGCAGCAAACTGCAGCAATACATGTTTGATTTCCCTGAACAGAAACCACCATTGGATAAATTGCAGCCATGTCAGAATACAGGGAAGCAGCAGTGACATTGTGACATATTTTTTTCTAAAGAACTACTTTGAGACATTCACATTTTTATTGAATTTTCGTTGAGTTACAGCAGTAACTCAACAAAGTTACTCAACTCAACAAACGTAGAATTTTTCACCTGAAATATTAGAGTTTGTGTAAGAAGTGCCATGGCTAATGACATTTAGACTACTGGAAACATTGGTTACCATGGTGTTGCTGAAAGTTAGATTAAAAGACTGTTACCAGTTGTAATCTTGTTAAATATATAGCTGAATCGAGCAAGTCATTAGTCTAGCTTAGCATAAGCTTTAATGGTGAAAGAGCTAGCTTGG
Source organism: Haplochromis burtoni (assembly GCF_018398535.1). Taxonomy (NCBI): domain Eukaryota; kingdom Metazoa; phylum Chordata; class Actinopteri; order Cichliformes; family Cichlidae; genus Haplochromis; species Haplochromis burtoni. The sequence continues at coordinate 348,953 of NW_024582741.1, forward strand.
CTCTGCCAGAAGCTTGAAGGTGGCATTCAAAGCTCACAAATGAAGATATGCATTTTGGACTTATATGTATTTTAAACCCACCCAGGTCTGATATAAATGATACAAAGCGTGTGCTCAGTCCAGAACCTGTGCATGTAAAACCTCATCAGGTCTTGTAAGATGCTAATGCTATGGATATAGAGGCAGAAGTAGCAGAATGTCTCATTCAAGTCTATTTTGGGTACACTGCATCATCAAATCCTCCCTGTTCTGCTTCTCGTTTTTACTGAAAGCTCTTTTCCTGAAAGTGGCAAAGACAGCAGCAGCTTACTTGGTCACTGAAACATCCCTAAAAACAGAGCAAGAAATTAAAATGCAATGTAGACAGAACAATCTGTGTTTTGAGCAAAATGGTGAAAAAAAACACCCATCGTACTGGACATACTTCCCCATATAAATATGATAAAAGTTGGGTTTTTTGTTTACACCTTTTGATGTATGATTGAAAGAGTATTACTCAGCAATGCCTTTGCACCCCTATTATGTTAACAATCCAGTTAGAGGTCGACATCATTATTTTTATATATCTGGTGCTAAGTGGTGCTGCACCTTTCCTGTGACATTCCCATAAGATGTAAATCAGAGTGCAGTATAAAAGTCAGTACAGTCAGTGGTGTGGTGCGGCTGCGAGGGAGGCAGCTGGACAGCATGAGCAATCACGCCACATTCACTTATAGGTCCTGATGTGGTTGGTGTTAGTGTGTGTGACTGCGAACTGCAAAGCTGCAGCTGCGTGCAAGGACAGCAACGGTGATAATAAAGATGCTGAAAAGCATGGAACCGAGGACAGGTCTGCCGTGGAGTTATTACAGTTACATTTGCACATGTGCAGCAGTTTGTTTTTGTGAAACAACTTATTATTATCACTTCTTGTTATCTTCCCCTTTATGTTGAACTTATAAATAACACTGGAAACTTGACACCAGTTTGAATCTTTATTTTCACATGTAAGAACTGAAGAGTCACAGGTGTCTGCTGCCACACTTTATACGCATTGTGTTTTTTCAGCAGGTGTAAATGGTATATTTGTAACAGCTTTTTTCAATCTTTCTTTTTCTCACTTCCTCGTGCAGACAGAATGGGCTGCATGAAATCCACGCTAAATCAAGGTCTGAGCGGAGGTGTGGACCAAAAAATGGGCCAACATGCTGTCCATTCTGAACAGTCACGCTATGTTAGAGACCCCACCTTTAATCCAAAAGTCAACACGGTAAGTAGTAAGACTTGGGTGGACCTTACACTCAATCTCAAGTGTGGTTGAGTGTTAACAGCAACAAAATCGTTAGATAACAAAAAGTCAAATCATAAATGGAAAGCATGCTATTGTTTTCATTCAATCAAAAATTGACTTATAATCGTCATTTGGTTTTTTCATCATTATTGTATTGTATGAAGAACAGAATGATTCAGTTTTCTTTACATCAAAGATATGACCTTTCTTTTTGTTTTTGAAAAAAGTTGCTCAATGTTTCCTGCCTAATAGAATTTCCCATTTGCAAAAGATGACATCTATTACAAGGAAATGACAAAAGTCTGTGCAAAAATCTCTATGTAAATAATGTCTGCCTTAAAATAATGGAAGTAATGATGATAGAATGACACTGTGTAACTTTAATATTGTTTCCTTTTGCAGAATAACTCACTGTTACCGGGTCAGTTGTTCCAAAAAATGGAGGGTACGACCCTTTCTTCCTTGTTCTTTGTTTATTTATCTGCTGTCTGTTCATTGTTTCGTACTACTATACTGTACTTCTGGTAACACCTGTATGTGGTAGCTTCTAAGGTAATAGGGAATTCACTCACCTCAAAGTATGTATAGTGAAACAGTTAGGCCCCAGAAGTCCTCATAGTCATGAAAGACAAAATCTTCATCTTCTTTTGTTAGTTTTTTAACTTTGACCCATTTTGAGATTTCACCGGCAAATTTTGACTGATTCAAGGTTTATTTACTAATTTAGCAAATTCACCAAGAAAATTATTCTAAAGCTAAACTTTAGAATAAATAAACCAGTCAAATATATGAGTATAGGTTAAAATAGAAAGTAATCTTAGTTATGATAGTTTTTATTTAGAAAAGAGATCCTTATAGGAAGGCTAGTCACTACATTTGACCATGTAATTTTCCGCATTATATTAAAACTCTTTTATCTTAGCAATGTACACAAAGGCGTTTAAGTACATCCAACGAAGTTGCAATTTAAACATTAAATTATCATTAGTCATTACTGATTGAGACTACAGCTACTTATAAGTAGGTTGTGTAAACTGATAAGCTAGGTGCATGCCCTATTATTGCTTCTGTCTGACGTTTCTGTACATGTTGTCCCCGTTTCTTTACATAGTTTAAAAATAGAACAACCTTTGTATTGATCTATGAGCCTATTTGCATGTGTTAAATGATGACAATTTTCTCTTTCCTATTTCAGAACAAAAGGGGGTGGGTAAAATAGTGATTGCCCTTTTCCCATATGAAGCTGCACATCCCGATGACTTAGGATTCAAGAAGGGAGAAAAGATGAAAATTCTAGAAGAGTGAGTGTCTGGTATTTATGGTACACTGATTCATTCTCAGAAAATGTGTCATCATTTCTACAAATGGCAAGAATCACTTCCACTGTTATATATAGCCCCCCAGTTTTAGATAGACAAACTGACACCCTTTTACATGTAAAGATTATTTTTTACTATTTGAATAAAAATCCTTTGTAGTCTGGATTTTTAATCAGGGGCTAGAAAGTGAGAGCGTATTTCTCCCATATTGGCTTCTCTTCACTGGCTCTCTGTTTAATGCCGATCTAAAATTCTTCTCCTCACATAGAAAGTGCTGGACGATCAGGTCCTGTCTTATGTTAAAGACCTCGTCGTACCACATCATCCCAGTAAAGCACTTTATTGTGGTTCTTAGAATATTTAAAAGCCTTCAGCTTTCAGGCCCCCTGTCTCCCTGTCCTCTCCCCCAGTCAGTCAGATGGCTTCTCTCTTCACTAACTCAAAAAATTCAAAGCAAAAAATCCCCAAATTTCTTTTTATTCTTTTTAATCATGGCCTGGTTCCTTCCTTCTCTATATTTTGTTTCATCTGTCCAAATTTTGTTTAGCTTTTGTGGCAAGCTTAATCTAGCCCACCAGTGACACTCCCTGAGTGTTCTGAATCCTCTATATTTTCATTTAGAAAGCCATTTCTCAATTGCAGACTATGGCAGTTATACAAATATCCTCACTGCGTGTTCTTCTTGACTTGGTTGTGAAGCTATTTTTCTCAACCATGGGAACAATCTTTTCAGCATGCGCTTAATTTGGGATTTAGCCATTGCTAAAGTTTTGTGCCATCTCTCGGATTGGCTTATTATGTTTTTTCAGACTAATGATGGTCTCCTTCATTTGCAAAGACATCTCTTTTGGCTTCATAGTTGAAATTACAGTGACAAAATATAAAAGTTTAACTTGGTAAATCAATTTCAGGTATTATGTCTTCTTCCTCTGTGATGTCCAGTAACTTTTGAGCCTCTGAAAATGAGGCTGAGGATGTATGAAAATGACTGTAAACTAAACAGTTAATGCAAAATTTTTGTTATAAAAAGATCATATAAGTTTTATAAAAGATTTCTGCAATGTGTGAATGTATTTTAGGCTAAATTACTTGCCCATGAGACAAAATAGCATTTCAGTTCAGAAATAATATTTCTCTGAATATAGGAATTACACTAAGTTAAACGATGGAATTTAATTTTAAAAAATCATCTTTCAAGACCTTTTCAGAACATCTCTGTCAATGCAAATGATTGTTCTAAAATGTATATGAATATTTATGAATTGACAGACATGGTGAGTGGTGGAAAGCGAAGTCTCTGGTAAACGACAAAGAGGGATTCATCCCGTCCAACTATGTGGCCCAAGCTGACACCATGGAGACAGAGGAGTATGTACTTGTTTCCTAATATTACTTCATGTTATTCAGATTACATTATTCATTTTTGCATTCAGCATCAACGTTATGTATGTTACCAAATATTTATTATGTTTTTTGTTCCGTGCAGTTGGTTTTTCAAGGACATCACAAGGAAGGATGCAGAGAGGCAGCTGCTGGCACCAGCGAACAAGCCAGGCGCTTATCTAATCAGAGAAAGTGAAACATCAAAAGGTATGGCTACCATGGTAGCTCTGAGATACCGACATACATTCAGCAGCATTCTCCACTTTGGACACGTGGAGTTGTGACATTGTGTGTGCTTGATTTGAATGATCATGAATCACCAGTCACTCTTTTTTTTTTCTTCATGATTTTTCCACAGGGAGTTACTCGTTGTCCATCAGAGATGTGGACGCCCAGGGAACAGACTCAGTGAAACATTACAAGATCAGGATGCTGGATAATGGCGGCTGCTACATCTCTCCTAAAATCTCCTTTCGGGATATTAGCAGCATGATTAAACACTATCACAGTGAGTACAGTGCAGCCAAAAGTCTGTTTTCACACTAAAACGTTGTATCTGTGAAATATTATTTTATATGGGAAAATAAAAGATTAATTTCTACTGCAAATCCATTTACAGTACTGACTATTTATTACTGCAAATAAAAATAAAGTAATAATAATGTAAATTAAGCAACCTAATAATGCTATAAATGTAAAAAAAAACTGTAAATAAAAAATAATCTATTATTAAAAGTAATACTGAAGTTGTGGAGGAAAAACAGCAACACTGTAGCCACTTTTACAGTAACTTCCTTAACAACCTTTTCACAGGGTAGCGTGCTCATACCTCTTCTAATAAATCTCATATATTCTGTTTGTCCACATAAACAAGTTTTAGAAACATACAAGCTGTGGCCTTATGTAGAATTATGCTTTGTATGTAAATGACTGTATGATTTCTCTGGGTGCTTCCTTTTTGCCTAATAATGTGAAACAAGTGACAAAAAGAGCCAGCTTTGCTCCCTCCACCTGCTTCCTATGTTTGTGCAAAGCAAAGCTAGTTGGTTTCCAGCTTTTGCTCTACACTTGCTGATCAGAGAACAATGTTGATCTTCTCATTACAAAAAGATTACACATGCTATGTTATTGATTAGGAAGACTGAGCACTGTCTGTGTGTGTGCCTTCCAGACAAACCGGATGGCCTGTGCCGTAAACTTGAGCGTCCTTGTGCAAAACCCAAAGCTCAGAAACCTTGGGATAAGGATGCCTGGGAGATATCCAAAGACTCTATTAAGATGGTGAAGAAACTTGGAGCAGGCCAGTTTGGAGAAGTCTGGATGGGTGAGTAGAAATGACTTTTATGTCCAAGAGTTGACAAGGGAAGAAATTGCCAAAGAAAGGGAACGCACAATGATTTTTACCACTCTAGCCCTTCAAATAAAGACCACAACGAGGTCCCTTTAAGATACACGAGAGTATTGTTTCACAAAGAGCACAAGAGGTAGGGCACGTGGCCTTTTATCACTGGTAAATTATTACCTCATGAATTCTATGACATTCCCAGCGTTATTTCCGAGAAGGCAGCCGGCCTGTAAGTGGCAGCTAACACGGATTTGGCACTTGACAAGAGAAAATCAAAGACTGGGAGACAGCAGATAAGTAACAAGGGAGCATATCTTTTTATGAGCTCCTTTATGAAGGAACAAGATTTCTAATTCCCTTCTATCATTTACAGTAAACACAGACGCAGGGAAGTGAGCGGTACAAGGAAGTTCCATTTCCCTCTAATTAAAACAAAAATGACTTCCTACTTTTGTTGTCCATGAGGTACAGGACCGCGCTCTGTTACAAAAAAAACCCCAAACCACGACCGCCTGCATGTCTGCCTCTGCTCAGACCATCTCATTGATGTGTCGATGAGTGCTGTCGTCTGTGGAGGAAATGTTTGAGTCCGCGGGGTGATTTGCGTGTGAGGTTTCAGAGGAATGATCACAAACAAATAGATGCGTATCATTTGTAAAAAGCGCTACCGCAGAGAAGGTTTTATTGCACAGTTTCATGAACAAACCGAAGCTGACTTTGTTTTACGACTTTTAAGTGCTTTTTTCAAAGATTTTTTGTTTTTTGTGGCTTCTGACTTACACAACTGCTTTTTCACTTCGTTAAATATAAGGGGAAGTATGTGAGAACAAGTGTGTTGCCATTTGTGCCGTCTCTGTTAGTGGGAAGTTATGTGATAGTTACGTCAATACTTTGAGGTATAATTTTCACTTCAACGACGACAACTGTGTCTGACATCACTAACAGCATCTTTACAATTAGATTCAAAAAGCTACACGTCATGAATTTATAGAGGTGTATTCACTGTGGTTTGCACTGAGGTCTGGGATAATAGAATAGAATAGAATAGAACAGAATAGAATAGCACTTTATTGTCATTGTACATGTACAACAAAATTATGTAAATAAACCCAAAAACAAGCATGTGCTACCATTACAGAAACTCCGCTGACTAAATTTACCAGTTGGCAGTACATCCATAACTGACTCTGAAACAATAAAACTCTGTGAATTATACACAGAGGGAGTTATAATAAAAGTTCAAACAAGCCACAACTCACCTTACATCTTTGCATTCAAACTGACGTACTGTATGCAGTTTCCACGCTACAATGTGACATTCAATCAACCCATAAATCATATTATTAATATCATTATGTAAGGCAACAACTTTTCCTTTGTTCTTGAACCAAAGTCACAAAAATGAGGTTTTTGTCAGGATCTTATAACTCGAAGGGAACAAAGCTAACACAACCTGACCCAAGGGTGGCCCAAAGGTTCTTTAGAATAGCTCTGCCAACAAGTCATGAATAAATAATGAATGCAATGGAATTTGCACAGCAGTTGCATTCTCTAAAGCAGATATGTTACTGCACCTGCCAGGATCTGAATAAAAGTTATGCAACTTTCAATCTGGGTGACAGATAATATTCACACCTACCTGAATTACCAATAACAGGGTGTTTAACGGATGGAAAGGGTGTCATTCCTGACTTCATAATGACACTGAGTGTTATGAGTAGCAGCAGATTCCAACATTTGTTCCGTGGATTCTTGTTTCCTTTATGCAGTTTTGTGGAATATTCATTTACAGATATGCTGCATTACATCATAACTGAAACCAGCTTAAAATGGAAACAAAAATCCACCTTTACAAACACTGTAACATGCAAACAAATGTGTCCAGTCATGCAAGTGGTCAGCTTTTGACAACATGGCATATTTTTCTCACCTGTCACTGAACGTTAAACAGTAAACACAGTGTTTTCCTTCCCGTTCTTTCCTTTAATTTGCATTTGTTTGGTGTAGTTGTTTCAGTTTCCTCAAAACTGTTTGTGGAAACGTATTTGTTTCCACAGGGAAACATTGAAAACAGTCCAAAGCCATGTAGCAGAGCATATCATGCTTTAAAGTTCTTCTTTCCCCATGCTTACTCTTCACGTTCTCCACTCAGCATACTACAACAACACAACCAAAGTGGCAGTGAAGACGCTGAAGCCGGGAACCATGACAGTTGAAGCTTTTTTGGATGAAGCCAACATGATGAAGACTCTGCAGCACGACAGGCTGGTGCGGCTCTATGCTGTTGTCACCAAGACAGAACCCATCTACATCATCACTGAATTCATGGCAAACGGTAAATGCCAAAAGTCTTTAGAAAAACTAAACTGGTTATTATGAAATTTTGTGGCCTAATCACAGAGTCGACACTCCAGTATAGGCATAGATGCAGACATGCAAAGCACTGACGCTGTTTTCTGTTCTGTCTCGTCTTTAGGGAGCCTGCTAGACTTTTTAAAGAGCGACACAGGATGCAGACTGCAGCTGCCCAAGCTCATTGATTTCTCTGCACAGGTGATTACACCAATATGCTTCTTTGTGACCTCGCTGCTCACTTGTCTCACTACTGTGAACCCTCCATACTTTCACTTTCAAACATGAGGTTGTTCTGTCCCAGCATCACACTGGCAGTGTCCATCCATCCATCCATCCATCCATCCATCCATCCATCCATCCATCCATCCATCCATCCATCCATCCATCCATCCACATAATCTAATAACAGATTGTTATTATTTGCTTGTAATTGCTTGTAACGGGGGTGATTATTTTTCTTTCACATTTCTTCTATTTTATGTAGGTTTTTTTCCCTTTCACTCTTAAGACTACACACCTTCCTCTTGCTCTGTTACAGATAGCAGAGGGCATGGCCTACATTGAGAAGAAGAATTATATTCACAGAGACCTCAGGGCGGCTAATGTCCTGGTGTCTGAGAGCCTGCTTTGTAAAATAGCAGATTTTGGCTTGGCGAGAATCATTGAGGATAACGAGTACTCTGCCAGAGAGGGTAAGTGTGTATGTGTGTATGTATGGGTATGTGTGTTTGCGCATATATGTGTATGTGCGTGTATGTTTGTGTCTATGTGTATGTGTGTGCGTGTGTATGAGAATTTGAACACGTCTCCACTTTTTCTGTGGAAGGGGGCTTTCCCAGCACAAATGAGACACTACCCTGGCTTGATGCTTGTGACATAGTGAAACAAAAAGCCCCTTTTGAGAAGTGGAAGCACCCGCAAAGATTTATGTTGAATCAGACACTTTTTGTTTCATGTACCAGTCACTCCACTTTTGTCTCACTGAAATCACACCACAGTGACCAATACCTCTGATGCCCCCAAACTACACTACCTCCTTTCACACTCCCACAAGGTTAAAATGAAGCAGGGAGTCCTTTTGGTACAGCCAACATTTCCCCATCATTCGATTAGAAAAAATAAATAAATAAAACGTCAAAAATTAAACATAGTTTTAGAACTATTTTCAGTCAAATTTTGGAAAACTGAATTGCCTTTTCATAAAGTTTATACCTACGCAGTATGGTTTTGATTTCACACCTGTAACATGCCACAAACTGGAGGACAGCGGAGGACAGGAACCGAACTAGGAGACTGATGTGTGGGGTTAACCACCATTTCCAAAACACTGACTATTTAGTGATTGTGACATTTCAAACATTTGGAATGAACAGGGTTCATGCTCAAATTGTGTACTTCAGCAATAAAGTCTCAGTCTTAGGCGTGGTCAGGGAGGTGACCGAGAACTGGGCTGCTTCTGCAGCTGAGCTTTAGAAATCGTTTTCATAGATAAGCGGAACCGTATGGCAGAGCAGCTAGACAGAAGCCAGAGTGAGTTAAAGACAGCCCACACCCTGCCTTTTTTCATACAGTGCATTTCAAGAATTACAAAAGGATGAGATAAAGATTCTGTCGTCAGCTGAAACAGAGTGAAGTGTTTAGGCAGCAAAAACAAAAAGTGTGGTAAACAGCAGACATTCTGAAGAAACATCCTGCAGAGTTCAGAAACCTGAGACTTGGATGTCATTTAGCACGGTGATGACCATTTCACTATAGCCAAGACAAGAGTGAAATGGAGTAGAATTTTTGTGGAAAGATGGCAGATGCTTGTCGTGTGCATTGTATTGAGTGAATCCCTTCTAATATAATGAAGAAAGGATTTACCAAAAGAGTCTGTGCAATGTAATCAATGAAACACTGAGGACGTGGAGTTCTTTTTTTATGAAAGGAGAATCAGGCAACAATGCTAACACTCTATCACCATGTCATCGATGACCGCTTTCATTACTTTACTTTTAACTTACATGGTGGGAATTTTTCAAAAACCTGTTTTGGCCTTTTTAATTGTGGGGGGAAAAAATCATTCATAGTTCATATTTTTCAAATTAAAGTAACTGTGCAGTAAAGTGCACGAGGAAGTGTCTGAATGCTATTTCTCAAGTGACTCATGAAACCTTATGAAACCCGTGTGATCACTGGTCTGGACCCAGGATGCTGAAACTATTTGCAATTGACGTTTTGAAATAAATCCAGCTACACAGATAGAATCTAAAACCTCATTTACAAAAACAGAACAGGTGATCTTTGGGATTGTGTGAGGGAATAATAGAATTATAATTTCACAGTGTCTGTTTGTGTGTGCATTCCACAGGAGCCAAATTCCCCATCAAGTGGACTGCTCCAGAGGCTATTAACTATGGCACCTTCACCATCAAATCTGACATGTGGTCATTCGGAGTCCTGCTCTATGAGATTATCACCTACGGGAAAATCCCTTACCCAGGTAAATATTAACCGCAGCACTGTTGATAACTGCTTGTGCATTTTAGTTTTTGGTAAATAAATAATGACATGGTGTCATGCTTTGCTGTTCTTCTGCACTTAAGTTTACCTAACTTTAAGACCTGCTGATAACCAGGTTAGTTTTTATTATGTTTTTTGAACCCTGTAAACACATAGGCATCACAAGCCAATGTTTATTGAGACTCTGGTATATGTTTGTCGAGACTCAGGTCTCTACATGACTGAGTGAAGTGTTTGTGTTGATATTTTTATTGTATTATACTGGTCTGAACTTCATAAACCTCTCCCCTGACACAGCTAACTGTAACCATAACTTTTATGACCCAGCCTCACTGAGCAGTAAGGTGTTATGCTGAGAAAGACTGCCCTCTGCTGGTGACTTTTGTGTTCTACTTCGGGTTGAGAATGTGACTGCGAGTACAAAAAGGTTCTCATTGGAAGCCTTTCCAGCAGTATTTACACTAATTTGGTGTCTGCAGGCATGACTAAAGGAGAGGTGATGTCCTCGATACAGCGTGGCTACAGGATGCCTCGGCCCGACAACTGTCCCACTGAGCTGTACGATATCATGATGTCCTGTTGGAAGAACAGACCTGAAGACAGGCCTACATTTGACTACCTACAGAGTGTCCTGGATGACTTCTACACCGCCACAGAGGGACAGTACCAGCAACAGCCATAGATGGAGACAAAACTGGAGAGACTTTTGGCACATAATGCAAGCAGCTTGTAAATAGCTTTATGTTTGGACCTACTTTGATATGTGATTGTATTTTCTATGTTTATATTCATGTATATATGATACATTCTGCAGTAAGCTGTGTGATATATTTACAGTGGACAAAATATAGTTTGCATGTTCCAGAATATAGTTTACTGCAGATTTTCAGGGTGTGTAAATATGAGGTTTTGTGCAGTTAAGCCTCGGTGATCTGGAGGAATTTTACAGAAGTAAAATTGTATCATATTATTTTTACTTTTGACACTGGATCTTGTTAATAAGTGTTTCAATAATTAGGGTGTTTGTGAGAGTTACTGAACAAACAGCAGGCATTATACAAAGAATTTGTGAAGCAATGATATGTAGGTTAAGAACACACTTTGCACGCAGTGCAAATTTTAAGTGGTGATATTTTGGGTTTACAAGCGATGGGATGAGTTTCTATGAGTTTTTGAGCATTGATTTTTCATAAATTTTATTTACTTTACAAGAAGAAATGGTAAATGAATATACACATTTTTACTCAGCCATACCACTCTCTTCAAAAAGATTTACATGACGATTATGATTACTCTGCATTTTTATTTTGGCATGAGAACTTACTTCGTCACAAGCTGCTCTTACTAAAATTAAAACAACGGTTTTCTTGTTTTTGTTGCTTTCTGTTTCAGAGACTTGTTGATGCCCCACTTCATATTGAAGTGCTCTAGCTCTTGCTTGTTTTTTTCTTCATCACATCATCATTTCCAGTAGGCTTTGTTATTAAAAGGAGATTTATGTTTCTTTTTTTTTTTTTTTAAATAAAGTGCAGTAATTGTTATGCTGTATTGAATGCTTTTGTACAAATGTGAAAAGAGCTTTAATAAATGCAGCAGGTAGCATTGTTTCCTTGGTGGCAAATTTATACACTCTAATGAATTTATAAAATTAGAGATAATTAATATATTCAATTATAATTCAGTTAATTAATTCTATATGTGCTTGTCAAACGTAAGTACTGTACCTCGATAAGTTTTTTTTTCTTTCCTTAAGTAACACAAAGATGAAAAGAAGGAGAATTACTACTACTACTAATGATGATAATAATGATGATGATACAAACTGTACTGAAGTTTAAGGGAACAAAATGTAGATAACGACTAAATATGGAAAACGACTATTATTTTGAAGCGTCATCTCGTTTCCTGCTATGGTCACGTGGTTTTTCAAGATGGCCGCGCCCACAGCGCTGTAGCAGCTGATAGAAGATTGTGTCCATGCGAGCGGGGTTTAAATGACAGTTGAGAAGCAGCAGGTTACAACTGACATCCCCGCAGAGAGACAGAGGAGTTTCTGAAAGGCTGTCCCATCCTCAGCACCGCCAACATGAGCAAGCAAGAAAATCTAATTCTGTGAGTACTTCCTTCTTTGTTTCTCGAAACAAACTGCCGCTTGTTACATTGTTACATTTAAGGTTAGCATTTTGGCTGTTTAGCCGTCTAAAAAGTGACCTTATGAAACCCCCGTTGTCATTGTTATGAAACATTTCTTCCTATTATGGGTCAGTTATAGAAACACAGGCCTCATTCCTTAAAGCTACGTAATCCAATGCCAGAGCGAAGTCGCTTCCTCTTACAAAAAAAAAAAAAACCTCATTCAGAAATCCAGCAGTCTAATCATCTCTTGTTCATATTTAGAGATGAACTTATTTTGCAACATGAATTAGTGCTTTAAGCAAATTCTGTGGATCGTCTGATAAATTCGGCAGAGCTAATAATGTAAAAGTCTTATTAATCTTTTTGGTTTGTTCTATTTAACTAGCTTCAACTCCGAGAAAGCCAGGGTTTCCTAAATGATCCCATACAGAATCCATGACAAACTCTGATAGTGTGTTTTTATAACCCACACGTTTAATTCTTAAGAGTCTAACAGCAGACTTGCATCTTTTAAAGTTAAGTGTAGCAAGCTAAACATAATTGGCTATCTGTGAAATGTTTTTGTGGTCCGTCTAACAGTTTCATGTCAGAGTCTGAATTAGATTAAGGTTGTGATACATTACTGATCCATCCTAAGCACTCCTGTATTTAACTGTCATTTCTCCTGCTGGGAGAAGATAAGAGAGCAGAGGACGGTTATCTCCCAGAATCACTCTATTGGTGAATGCCCTTCAGCTGGATGCCCAGAGTGATTGCAGGGGAAAGGGAAGGGTGGGCCTTTATTTTTAGATAACACAAGTTTGCGGCTGTATTGTAAAGAGGTTATGACACTATCAGCTAAGCTCCATTCCCTCAGCTATGTAATATAAATTGAAATTGCAAGTGTGCTTTGGCCATGCCACAAATATCTTAAAATTCTGTCTAAATTTGTATTATTTTATTTTTATTTTTCGATTCTAACATGAAGTGCTTTCTACCCAGCCCCAAAGACTTTCCTCAGCTAAAGAACGACACATTCCTGAGAGCGGCACGAGGAGAGGAAACCGAACATGTCCCAGTCTGGTGTATGAGACAGGCTGGCAGATATCTACCAGGTACAGGCTTCAGATCAGTTCTTTCGTCTCTTGTTTCTGACATGAATAGTAGCACTGTACTATCAAATGTGCTACACTGATTACCCTTAATATTCGTGATCATGTTTTCAGGTTTCATATTGTAGTATTTCACTTTCTGCATGACCATAAGCATGAGATTCACATCCCTGATAACCACTAACTCCCTGTTATTGAGTCTTAATGCTGATCTGTAGTGGGTTTTTTTTGTTTTGTTTTGTTTTTTTTGTTTGTTTTTTTTTACTCTAATCTGCAGAGTTCCGTGAGTCCAGAGCAGGGAAGGACTTTTTTGAGACATGTCAGTCACCAGAGGCTTGCTGTGAGCTCACTCTGCAGGTACAGACCTGGATTCACAGGGGGGAGAAAAAAAAATCTAATTTCACAGTGTTAACATCAAGTCAGCAACACCATTATGTGGTGTGAGATGATGGAGTGGTTGTTACACCACCCACAGGGTACCAACAAGAATAACTTATCCCAATTTTTTTTTTCTCCCCCCCCACCCCCCACTTCCAGCCTCTGAGACGTTTTCCCTTTGATGCTGCCATAATCTTCTCTGATATCCTAGTTGTCCCACAGGTAAGTCTGTTCAGACCAGGCTCAATTGCTAGCATGTATAAAATGTTTACAGCTAGTCTTTTGCTATATTTTTGCCAGATGTACAGTAAAAGAGGTTTTCTGTAATCAGAAAAATATACATTTTGTGAGTAGAAAATGTGTTTAGGGTTTTGACGTTTATTAATATTTAAATAACCTCTGACATACAGTACAACCAGTGTCTGCTATGCCTTCAGGAATGAGAAGAATTTTCATGTGTGGTAACAAATGGCTATGTATTGATGTAATACATGTATGTGATGTCCACATGTTTTAATTGTTAATTTAACAAATTACCATTAGTCAAGTATTAAGTATTAATTTTTCAGTTTGGTTCAAAACCCCCAACAATCAGATTACCCCCCTATGACCAGCACTTGGCGACAGTGGGAAAGAAAAACTCCCTTTTTTTAACAGAACAAAACTTCCAGCAGAACCAGGCTCAGACTGGTTGGGGGTGAGGGGAGGGTGACTGTACAAAAGACATTCTGTGGAAGAAATAGAGAAACTGTGTTCCTCCACAGTGGACGCAGTGTCTCAAAATGTTTTTGACAAAATAACTCTTTTGATGACACTATTAATTAATTAAATAACAAGATATATTTTTCATCTATTCAGGTGTCCTGAATCTGTTTTCCACTCATTCTCTGTACAGCTGTGACCCTCCCTGATCCTTCCTTTATACTCAAAGCCTTCTTCCTGTTAGCTGGGAGTTCTTCCTCCCCACGCTTGCTATTATTTTTTTCTTAGAACATCAGTTAATAGTTGGGTTACCCTCTTTAATATGTCTTACAATATAAAGAGCCTTTGGATGGCTTATGTTGTGAACAGAGATGGGCAGTAACGCGTTACTGTAATCTGATTACTTTTTTCAAGTAACGAGTAAAGTAAGGGATTACTATTGCAAAAACGGTAATTAGATTACCGTTACTTTCCCGTAGGAACACTGCGTTACTAAAACCGTGATTTTTTTTTTTTTTTTTTTTTTTTTTTTTTTTTTTTTTTTTTTTTTAGAAATGACTGAAAGATTAATGGCTCTGTTTTGAGTTTTGTTCAAAAAAGAATGACTTCATATAGGGAAAAATATATATCACATGTGCAGGACACCTTAAACTAGTTTTTTAATTAAGCAGCAAGGCAGAACAAAGTCGGGGCTGTATCAAGACACGAGGACTAAACCCCAATTCAACCAGACCCAGAACTGATCCGGAATTAAAACAGGACTACAACAGTTCAAAATCAGGACTACTGAGGACTTAACCAAGACAGAACCAGAATCAGAACTAGATGATAGTAGCACTAAAAATCATCATAGACCTGCACTACACTTATTTTTTAATTCTACCAAAGTACACTATTTAGATTGAGAAAAGTTTATATAATTATTTAGCCTTGTTGTGCAAACAAGCCTGCATAACTTAATAAATATAGAATTTGAAAAATACAAACCTAAAAAGAAACACTAGGTACGAGATACATGAGTACCTATGATACGGTGATACTTTTGGTAAACAACCATTTGACTAACATGTGTGTCTCACCTGCTCTTGTTCATCTCTGTTCTGTCCTCATTCTCCTCTCTCTCCCTCTCTGTTCCTCTCTCTCCCTCTTTGTGCTGACAATCATCAAATATACAGTTGAAACCAGATATTTACAAACTCTTCAGATCAAAACACAAACACTTTTTTAATTGTAACATCAAATCAGACTAAATGTTTATTTTTTTAGATTGATAAATATAAAAAACATATTTGTTAACTTTAAGAGTAAAGAGAGAAACTATCTGTATTTCTTAATTGTAAATGGCACCAAATTGTATTCAAACTGAGCCACACTTATGGAGCTCCACAGTTCTTTTCCTGGTGTTTTGGTTGACATCTCTTAATTTTCCCATTTCAAAGAAACAGGCTCTGTGTTTTGCCTTATATGCATCCACAGCTGTGCCACCAATTTACTCACATGGACTCTACTAACCTATCAGAAGCTTCTTCAGCTCAGAATGGAATCGTCTGGAGTTTCTTATTAATTAACAATAAACTTAGTGTATATGTACTCCTAAATTTGATGAAAGTGATAAAAATAGACAGATCTCTCTCTCTTTATTCTGACATTTAACTAATTCAAAAGATATTTCAATATTTATCTAAAACAAAAGTTTACTCTAAATTGATGTTGTACAGTAAAAATGTTTTATGTTTTCTCCCTAAAGTGTAAATATCTGGTTACAAATGTGAATATCCTGCTGTGTACTGAAATCCCTCTTGTTTTGCATAGAAATATACTGAACAACATACAAAGCATAATATATAAAATAACATTTACCTGAGTTTTTTCTTTGAAAGAAGCCTCTAATGTCCATTCTTATATTTCAGTACATAACTGAAACCGATTTAGTCGGGGAGGGTAAGAACTGAAAATATGAAATAAACACACGTAAGCTAAGACTCTCTAAAAAAATAGCATTTGTTCGGCTTTTCATTTCGCCATTTGTTGATTCACTTGAAGAGCAAGTAACGTAATATTGGTCAAGTGATCAGTTTGATATCAATCTTTCGTGATTCACCGTCATATTTACATTATTTGTACGGTACGAATGATTTGCTTTGGTACCTGGTCAAACTTAAGCTCTCCTTAGTATGGCTGGCTCCGTTTCTCCAACAGCGCACTCACAGGCGGCAGCTGCCCCGCCCCCTCGCTCAGTCGCTTAGTGCCTGAGCTCGGATCATACCAATATCAGGGGGGATTCACGCACAGTCGTAAATTCCCACAGTGTGCACTATGTGCTTCGAATATTGTGTGTACTTTTTGTTTTATACAGTTGTCAGCCAGGCATCTAACTATGAAAAAATTACACTCCAAAAGACCCCGGGCTTCTGACAAAACAACCCGGGCTTAAGCCCAGTAAGCCACCCCCACGCTCCGCCCCTGATGAGCATGCAGCGTTTAAAGCTTGGAAGTACTGACCTTACTTTGAGTTTGATTCCATAAAAAGTGACAAAAACATTAGCGTCCGTTGTGCGTGGGAAGAAAACTTCTTTTTACTCCGAAAAAAACCCTAAACAAGCTCCGAGTGCGCAACGACGTAATGGGAAATTCACAGAGAAACTCGCGGATTCTTCCACTGACGCTGCGCCACACCTGCACCAGGCAACCTCCGCCTACCCCACTCCTGCTTTACAGGTGAAAATAGAGCAACAGGACTGCTAGTCTTTGATTTTATTTACTTTCTGCTGTGTTTTACTTGCATCTATTTGAAAGACTGAGTGTAAACACACAAAATATTTTATTTTATGTGCTGGAATGTGCAGAAAATAGGTTTAAATGTTAAACTAATTTCTTCAAGCCAGAGAATGGTGCATATAATTTAATTTTTTCTTGATGCATAAAGTTAAAAGATTAAAACTGATAAAACAAGTAAAAAAAAAAAAGAGACTTTTCCATTTGATTACATTTTGTATGATGGATTATGCAGAAAAAGTAGAATTGGGTTGACAGATCTATTGCTTTATCACCTATTCAGGTTGTAAATCGTGTTTTTAAAAGTAACTATGTAACTAAGTAATTACTTTTGAAAATAAGTAATCAGTAAAGTAACGGGATTACTCTTTTGGGGAAGTAATCAGTAATTAGTTACTGATTACTTTTTTCAAGTAACTTGACCAATGCTGGTTGTGAACACATCATAAATAAAATGAGGCCTGTGATGGACTGGACACTGCATGACTGAAAGCAGATATATTAACTTGTTTGGTTTGTCTTTGTTTCTTCTTCCTCCCTCCAGGCCATGGGTATGGATGTCCAGATGGTTGCAGGTAAAGGTCCAACATTTCCAGAGCCTCTGAAGGAGCCAGAGGACCTGCAGCGGCTGCAGGTCAAAGTGGACACTGACAAAGAACTGGGCTACGTCTTCAGAGCCATCACACTGACCCGACACAAAATTGAGGGCAAAGTGCCACTAATAGGATTCAGCGGGGCTCCGGTTAGGCGCGCACATGTTTAAACATTTATAGAAAATAATGCTTCCACATTCTAACAGCTCTCTGTTCATCCACAGTGGACGCTCATGTCCTACATGATAGAAGGTGGAGGCTCCAACACTCACTCTAAGGCAAAGCGCTGGCTGTATCAGCACCCCGAAGCCAGCCACATGCTGCTGAAGATGCTGACAGATGTGATCGTGGAGTATCTGCTAGGACAAGTGGCAGCTGGAGCTCAGGTCAGAATTCCTTGCTTTCTGTGTCTAAACAGACTTCCTCCATTATGTCACTTGATATAAATCTTTTTATCTTTAGCTTATTTTAGTTTCCCTTGAAAAAAAGAGAGGATGTAATAAATAAATAAATAAAAAAAAAATTCACAGGACAGAGTCAGTATAAGTCATATATGTTTGAGTCAAGGACATAAATAAATGCTGACAATCTCTACGTCAGTGCAAAATACAGCTGAGGCAGCACAAATTATTCCAGTAAGTTTACCCAATCCTGCAATTTTCAGTATTTGTACAGAACATAAACAATGGTGTGGGTGTGTGGTCCTCTCTCCCCGTGCTCCCTTATTTCCTCTTTCCCGTCACCTAGCCGATCGATCGTAGCAGATGGCTGCCCCTCCCCGGTGCCTTCGTTCTGCAAGAGGTTTCTTCCCGTTAAAAGGGAGTTCTTCCTCTCCACTGTCAACAAGTATTGGTCATAGCAGATCATATGATGGTTATTATTGCACAATCTTTGTCTTAAAATACCTTGACGGGAGTTTCTTTTTCTTGAGAACTGGTGCTGCATGAATAAAACCGGACTGAACTGACGTAACCGCACCATCTTTTAACTGTCTCATTAATCAGTATGTGTCAGCGTAATGCAGACTTGAACAAATGTGTCCAATCTGAGACAGCGACAGAGCTCCGTGTCTGTGTGCTTTCTTGAACGAAGTGCTTTTTTTTTTTTTTTTTTTTACAAAAGAAGAGAAAGTACTGAAGAAGTATGACAAGTCTATGAATGTAGCAACAAAGTCAGTTAACTGGCAACAGTGACGTAAATTGAAGTGTTGTCATCACTGCTGTGAGTGGGAGGGATGTCAGTCAGACACGCTGAGACAGAAAATGTTTCCAAGTGAAAAAAGAAAAGTGGTCAGCACGGTCGCCTTTCAGGTTTCAGGTTATTTTAATTCATATATTCTACATAATACAGCAGAAAAATACTCAAGTTGAAGGGATTTGAAGTTGTAAGTGAAATGTTAACACAAAGACAGCCCTTTTAAAGTGTTATATTTCCTTTTTTCTTTGTTTTTTATTTTATTTTTTTTAACCCCACTGCTGGGCGCTGCACCTGTGAAATCCCAGTGTTTATAACAGTGATGTCTTGGGTCACTCACAAAGTGTCACTGTCACCATTCACACAATTCTTGTGTGTTTTTCAGGCACTGCAGGTGTTTGAGTCCCACGCCGGCATTCTGGGACCTGCAGAGTTTAAAGATTTCTCGCTGCCTTACCTCCGAGACATCGCTCGCCGCGTCAAAGATAAACTGAAAGAGGCAGGACAGGATGTCCCCATGGTGAGAGGGACACCAAACTGATTCACACACAGACATTTGTCCCTCAGTGTATAATCAGAAACACATTTCCTCCATCCACACATGCGTAACACACGTGGACTTCTACACTTACACATCAGCATGAATGCACTGCAAAGAGAGTCACCTGACATGCATATCAGATGCTAAGCTTCAAACAACTAGTAGTAAAAAAAATTATGTTCATTGTTTTGTTTGTTGGGTCATTAGTAGCTGCTATATTTGTGTCAGCACTCGGCTCTATTCTTATTAGCACTGTGTTGCCTCCCTGGAGGGATCATTAAGGATTCATGCAGTGTAAGGAGAACCACTGTTCTGTTGGATCTACCTGCAGGTGGCAGCATTTCACCAACAATGGTTCCTGAAGAAGTTGATTTGAAAATCTGTTGTTGTTGTTTTTGTGTGTGTGTGTGTGTGTGTGTGTGTGTGTGTGTGTGTGTTTGTGTGTGTGTGTGTGTGTGTGTGTGTGTGTGTAGAGTTTTGCAACAAGGATGCTCACTACGCCTTAGAGGAACTGTCTCAGTCTAATTATGAAGTGGTTGGCCTGGACTGGACCATTGACCCACTATCCGCACGGTAACACAAAACGCACACTGGTTTGTCTTTGCATGCAGCACCAGACTCTGTGTTTTAATTGTAAGATTTAAACCAGCCAAACATTTTTGAACGTGAGCCTGAATAGAGAAGTAGCATACAGTGAAAAGCCCACACAGAATCTACAAATACTTGAAGCAAATGTAGGCGGTCATAGCAGTGATGTTGGGTGTGATGTTGGCCATTGCTGACCTCTCTCTTGTTGCTGGGCTGATCTATTCATCAAATGCTTAAACCGCTGGTTGAAGGATTAACTCGTGTGTCCTCTGATGTGTATGTTTGTGAATTCAGGGAACGCACAGGAGGGAAGGTCAGCCTGCAAGGAAACATGGACCCCTGTGCTCTGTATGCTCCAAAGGTAACTTCCAATTTCACTGTGCTTTAAACCGACACATAGAAATCTGAAACTCATACTTAGGTAATTCTCATAAAAGTGACTTTCATAGTTTTTCATATTTAAGAAAACTTCATTTTGACCTTTGATTTTTGCCATTTGCTGTTAATGACTTTAACCTGCTAATCTGGAAAGATTTTGTCTTTGAAGTTTTCCATCTTTTGTGTTTTTTAAATGATACAACTTTAGTCTGACCCCAGACTGACATCCCCGGGTTGTTGGCTGTGGTGCTATCCACGTCAGCTGCTGTGGTCACAGAAACATCAGACTGCTTTGGCAATTGGATTATTGTCATCCCTGCAAACATCTGATTTTCTGCTCAGTGTGGTGCACAAGATGACACCAAACAGCACAATGAAGACTTTTCTAATAATCAGTCACCATCTGCGGTGGTGATTAAAGAAAATAATCAGCTTGATATATCCTTGTTAATTTAGCAGATCATCGTTGAATGTGTGATTTAAGAGCTTTTAATCACTATTTATATATATATAAAAAAAAAAAAAAAAAAACTTGGAGGAGTATGAGCCGTTTCATTGAAGTCTATGGGTAACAACACAAACCTGTAATCTGCAGTGATAATCATAGGAACAAATTTTAATTGACTTATTTATACTTTGTTAAATAAGCACAGAAACTCCAAATGTATCAACATTATAGCTGCTAATTTTTTAATGTTTGTTTGAACAAACTGAAAAAAAGCCAAATTAATTGCAACCCTGAAAAGTCCAGATTCCTGCACCCTGTATCGTTACACCTGCCAAACATTTAAATGGTTATCTTCTGTTTTTTTCCCCCCTCTAAACTGTAAATAAGGAGGCTCAAACTTTGTATTGTTGGCCACATAGAGCCCACTTTGAGCTTGAGTGGGTCAGACCAGCCAAAGTCCCGTTTCTGTCATTGTAGAGACGTTTGACTACACATTGACTCTGTCAGATATCCTAATATTAAAAAAAGAACAAGTCTATAAACACAGATGTTCTCTAAATGAACTTATAGGATATGATCGCTGGAAGAAAAGCTCTCCAGTCTCCTGGCAAAGCGATGACCTGAAACGTCTTTCTCTTGATTGTGGTGGCCGCAGACAATCTGCTGAGATTAGCTTGCACTCCTTGTCCTGATTCCCTCATTATCATTCAGTGAGCATGTTCCCTCACATTTGCGCTAATTTCATCTAAAATGACACTGCACCACCTCTCTCACACACTCTGCCTCTCACACGGCTTCACCCTTCAGCTCACCTGTGCACTGTGATCTGGCGTATGTGTCACATCGTGTCGCTGATGGCGAGCACAAACAGTTTTGCCTTCATTGTAGGCGATGATGTCTGCATTTAACTTCGGCCACCTGCTGTTGCCGTTGAGCGTCCCAGTTAAAATCAGTTTTACTGCGTGAGAATGCGTTTTGCCGAAAGAGCGTTATGTTTGATCATTTCTTTGTGACGGTGACTGACGTGAACCTGCTCTCTTTCTCTTCAGGAGCGCATTTCAGACATCGTGAAGAAGATGTTGGAGGGTTTCGGCACAAGGGGCTACATCGCCAACCTCGGCCACGGCGTTTACCCCGACATGGAGCCGGAGAACATAGGTGCCTTCGTCGAAGCTGTGCACCAGCACTCGAAACAGATGATCAAACAGATATGAAGATAAATGTGTATGAAGAACCAAACCTGGCCTTATGATGGTGATGCAAGAAAAATGTATAATGAGGCATTATTTTATTAAAAGCTCTAAACAGTAGTAGATGTGTCCATTTGAATATAAACAGAAAAATCCTAAAATAAATTACTTGTTTTTCAACACATGAAACGCAGAGAATGCTTTTCCTGTTATTTTCAGAATGAGGCTGATTTTCAACAAAGGAGGAGAAAAAATAACGTGAGGATATTAATTTAAGATGGAAAAAAACCAGATCAGCATGTACTGTACATTCTCATCTGCCACAGCTCTCCACAACAAACATGTTCATTTTTTTTGTTATTATTTTGAAGACCAGATTTTCTCTTCAGCTGTAATATGTTTTTTTTTTTTTTTTTTTTTTTTTTTGAGCAGGACTGGATTATGTGTTTGGACTGAAAAGGACAGTACATGTACGCTGCAGTTTAACTGAATGAGATTGTGTTTGTATTAATATTAGATCTAAAAGGTCTAAAGAGCTTTGACTAGTGGTGTGTACTATGAAGCGTTTTGATGTTTTTATTCTTTAAATCCAATCACAATCCTGTAAAATATCCCTGTGGCGCTTTCAAAAAAAGGAGACGCATTTCTGCATCTGTAAACATCTTTAGTCCAAGCAGAGCTCTTCATCAGTACAAGGAGTTTCATTCTCAAAGGCTGCCAAAGTAAAAAAAAACAAACAAAACATAAAAGATCCAAACTGCTGTAAAAACAAAAACGGGTGATTTGGCAGAGTTTCATCAAGGGACACTCTGCTGCAGTTATAAAATCAATTTTTAAAGGAAAAATGTCAGCACCCAGCAGTTGATCATTCCTCCATCTAACATCTTAACTGTGAACAAATCTCCTGCTGGATCTCAGCAGGAAGAGTTTTATTTTTACTCCTGCTGATAGACGATCTTTTAACAAATGCGCGCTATACACGAAGACACTGCTTTGCTCTGATTTTCACCCTAAATCTGAATTTTGTGTAGAAAATCTGGTTTATTAGGAGAAGCAGTCTCTTTTTTCCCTCCCATTCATCATTAGATAAAGATTTAATCTGAATTTATATTCTATTATGTTTTTAGATTTCCGTTACACGAGAAATATCCAACCCATAGCCACTCAGCCTGTCTTTGACAACCACTACATGCCCATCTCAAGATGAATTGTACTTACTTTGATGAGCCCTTAAAAACGGTACTCCTGACCAAATGAATATAAATATGTTTTGCACACAGCAGTCTGTGGTGAGGGCTTTCTCTTGCACTGGCAGGATGTTGTTACAGTTTTTCTTGAGAATGTAGCACCAGTAAAGTCAAGTCTAGGTATAGTCAGCTGATCATGGGTCAGCAACTCAAAGCTTTTATGCAAGAAGACATGGTCACGACAGCCTGCTGAACTTCAAACTGAGGATCAGAATGGGGAAGAAAGATGACTGAATGTGGGATAGTTGATGCAGAATAGGCTGGTTTGTGGTTTTCTCTGTATTAGTGTAGGATCTTTACCTTACAATATAAACTGCCTCGGGGCAACTGCTGATGGGATTTGGCGCTATATAAATTGAACTGAACTGAATGATCTTAGAAAATACTGAAATATTTCATTTTCTGTGTAATGTACAGGGTGGGCCATTTATATGGATACACCGTTATAACATGGGAATGGTTGGTGATATTAAAGTCCTGTTTGTGGCACATTAGTATATGTGAGGGGGCAAACTCCTCAAGATGGGTGGTGACCATGGTGGCCATTTAGAAGTCGGCCATCTTGGATACAACCTTTGTTTTTTCAATAGGAAGAGGGCCATGTGACACATCAAACTTAT
Organism: Haplochromis burtoni; assembly: GCF_018398535.1. NCBI lineage: Eukaryota > Metazoa > Chordata > Actinopteri > Cichliformes > Cichlidae > Haplochromis > Haplochromis burtoni. The sequence goes on from NW_024582741.1 coordinate 373,008, forward strand.
TGGTAATGTCACAAGAAAAACAATGGTGTGCTTGGTTTCAACGTAACTTTATTCTTTCATGAGTTATTTACAAGTTTCTGACCACTTATAAAATGTGTTCAATGTGCTGCCCATTGTGTTGGATTGTCAATGCAACCCTCTTCTCCCACTCTTCACACACTGATAGCAACACCGCAGGAGAAATGCCAGCACAGGCATCCAGTATCCGTAGTTTCAGGTGCTGCACATCTCGTATCTTCACACCATAGACAATTGCCTTCAGATGACCCCAAAGATAAAAGTCTAAGGGGGTCAGATCGGGAGACCTTGGGGGCCATTCAACTGGCCCACGACGACCAATCCACTTTCCAGGAAACTGTTCATCTAGGAATGCTCGGACCTGGCACCCATAATGTGGTGGTGCACCATCTTGCTGGAAAAACTCAGGGAACGTGCCAGCTTCAGTGCATAAAGAGGGAAACACATCATCATGTAGCAATTTCAAATATCCAGTGGCCTTGAGGTTTCCATTGATGAAGAATGGACCCACTATCGTTGTACCCCATATACCACACCAAACCATCACTTTTGTTGTTCCAACAGTCTTGGAGGGATCCATCCAATGTGGGTTAGTGTCAGACCAATAGCGGTGGTTTTGTTTGTTAACTTCACCATTCACATAAAAGTTTGCCTCATCACTGAACAAAATCTTCTGCGTGAACTGAGGGTCCTGTTCCAATTTTTGTTTTGCCCATTCTGCAAATTCTGTGCGCCGATCTGGGTCATCCTCGTTGAGATGCTGCAGTAGCTGGAGTTTGTAAGGGTGCCATTTGTGAGTAGCTAATATCCGCCGAAGGGATGTTCGACTAATGCCACTCTCCAGTGACATGCGGCGAGTGCTACGCTGTGGGCTCTTGCTGAATGAAGCTAGGACAGCCACTGATGTTTCTTCATTAGTGACAGTTTTCTTGTCCACATTTTGGCAAATCCAACACTGAACCAGTTTCACGAAACTTAGCAAGCAGTTTGCTGACTGTAGCATGGGAGATGGGTGGTCTCGTAGGGTGTCTTGCATTGAAATCTGCTGCAATGACCCGGTTACTGCGTTCACCAGATATCAACACAATTTCGATCCGCTCCTCACGTGTTAACCTCTTCGACATGTCAATGGCTGTGAACAAAGAGAAACTTGTAAATAACTCATGAAAGAATAAAGTTACGTTGAAACCAAGCACACCATTGTTTTTCTTGTGACATTACCAATAAGTTTGATGTGTCACATGGCCCTCTTCCTATTGAAAAAACAAAAGTTGTATCCAAGATGGCCGACTTCTAAATGGCCACCATGGTCACCACCCATCTTGAGGAGTTTGCCCCCTCACATATACTAATGTGCCACAAACAGGACTCCAACCATTCCCATGTTATTACGGTGTATCCATATAAATGGCCCACCCTGTAGATACAATATATGAGCACTTCGTTTTTAAAATTAAATCATTAAAAGATAAAAACCTTTTTTTCAGATGCACAAGTACACACACACACACACACACACACAAACACAAACAGCATCATATAGCCTATTGCTCTATTGTCATCAAAATCAAAACTGGCCATTTAGTTGTCTAAGAATATTTCAACAACCACTTATACACCTTATGTTTGCAGTGATGACGTACACAGACAGCGATTCAAGGCTGAGGTCTGAGTTGGAAAATGGGACAAAGACGTCCCAGTGACTGGTTCTTTAACTGGGACAAAAGTGAGACAGTGTCCTGCCTGAAGGTTTGGAAACAAGTTTTTATGACAGTCAGGAGTCCTTTGAGAAAAGCTTTGTAATGAACATCTTTATAAATAAACAGCTTAAACAGTACAGAACAGTGTGGCCTCTAGAACACAGTAAACTGAATTAGTGAGCTTCTAAAGAAAAAAAGTTCCACTGAACACATCGTGAGTTTTGACCTGTCTGAGTTTTCCACTCAGTTCCAGTGGGCCCGGTTAACAGCTTGACCCTGATGAAATCTTCTGACAGTGTTCTGACAACATGTTACAGTTTCTCAGAGTTGGCGTCTTTTGGAGTTTCTGCAATTTGTGAAGTTAAATCCAAGTGATAACCAGCACAGCTGAGTGTTGTTTTTCAAAAGGCCCGAGACAAGTCCAGCTGCCTGTGTCTGCTCTCCAAATGTGACCTAAATGTCTGCTCATCTTAGACTGCAAATGAGCGATGGAAGGAAAACCATCAAAATAAATATGCCGAGTGTCATAAAGGGAAAACCTCTCGGATGGCCACGGTGTTCAGCTGGCAGGAATGTGTGCCCATGTGTTGTGCCCTTATACCTTATGGATGCAGCGTGCTAACCAACCTTGCTAACATTAGCAAATAACTTAGCACTCCACAGCCACTGGTCTGGCTAGGGATGTTTGATTTGTCTAAATGTCCCTTAGCAAGTTGCACCTTCACTAGATGCTTTTGGTAGTTCTCAAAAAGCTTATGGCATAATTCTCACTGAGTTTTTGACCACTCTTCTTGTAAAAATTAGTAGAGTTCATTTAAAAATAGCTTGGTTTTCTGGCACATACCTGGCTTTAAAGCATACTCAATAAAGTAGGGGCAATGTCAGGGCTTTAGTAAGGCGTAACGTTAGCCTGCTTTGTCCATTTCAAAACCAGTTTGATGTGTGTTTTGGATTATTTAGCTGCTGGATCACCTGGGTCTAAACTAAACTGTAACTGTTGATTTGAAGTTAAAGAGTTTGGTGGTAGTCCTCTGTAATTGTTCTAGCTATTTTACACCACAACCACTGGAAGCACAAAAACCCCAGAGCATGATGCTACCACCACCATGCTTGATAGCTGGTACAGTGATTTGAACGGCTCACTTTTACTCCTCCAAACCAAATAGATGACCAAATGCTGGATGTCTCTGTCATGAAGTTGACTACATTTTTACAGAAAAAACACTGCCATGAAAAATTACATCTCTCAACAGTTAACGATCATACCTTTAATGAAGCTTCATCCTCTGTTAATAGAACTACAGGAAGTCCAGAGAACTGTTAGGAATCTTTTAGCTGAACCGGCTTAGGCTTATTTCATTCCAGGTTCCAGCGACAGGCAGTGGTGTTAAAGCCAAGCGTTATCTCCACCAATCAGGTGTCATCCCTCTGAACTGTTTCCAGCTCAGCTGCCAAACAGGCGCTTTACTAAAAAAGAAAAAAGAAAAAAGAAAAAAAGCTAAGCATTTCCTAGTATCCAATCACAATCTTCAAGGTATTTACTCTCTTAGAATTTAACAATTTAGTAAATGGGGGCTAAATACAAAGCTACATTTTATTACACAGAAATCACAGGCATCATTATTTAATCACAACAGGAGCTCAAAGGAGAGATCAGTTAATCCAAAATTGTGTTTTTGTCCAGGAGGCAGCTAAGAACGTCCGATAAGCAGATTCTAGTAAATCCATTTGTTGTTGCTGATGCTGATGTTGTTGTTGTGAAGGATTCCAGCAAACATCACGTGACCTGACTGAGCGGTTTAATGGTGCTGACTTCTGGGGTTTCCTTCAATCCCATCTCTGGTTCACAGATGGGACACCAGGTTGTTGTTACTGGGATTGTGGACAATCCCAGTAACAACCATTTTAGATGGTATTGGTTTGATAAAATTCAAATTTTATTATGAAAAGATTTCTGGCACACCCTTTAATGGTGTTTTTGAAAAACCACCATTTAAAAGCAACTCTGACCTTTTCAACAAATTTCCTTTGTTTGTCAATAAAAATTATTGCAATTTGCCTGTTTTTTTTTATTAGTAATATATCAAAAATATTTAGGTGTGGCTTGGCTTTATTCTAAGAGCCCAGGATGCAAGGGATTTGATCATTCAGAGGGACAGATTCCTTGCATTTTGGGGAATTTGATCAAATAAATGATTGTTAGTGCTTAAAACACCCTTTAACTGTACATTTAAAGCATTTAAGACAAAATCTGTTAATTTGTCCATTAATAAATTTTACATTTGGGCTGCACTTTAAATAGATTTTAATTTTCCCAGAAAACACATTTTAAAACATCCAGTCATGTAATTGTTAAATGTAAGTTTGCTCCCTTACATAACCCAAAGTGACCTAACCATAATAACAGAAATTGATGACAAATTAACCGTTAATATTTCAGACGAACTTCCAAACTAAAGGTCTGGAAAGTTATGCTGACATTTATATTATTTATTAGTTAAAAGATTCCCATTGGGTCAAATCAAAAAGATGAAGAATTATTTAGCCATCAAACACTTATATGTTTGAGATCATTTTGATGAAAAACAGTCACAGTTTGTTAAAAATTACAAATGTTACTTCAGCAGCAGCTAAAGAATTTTAACTGTCGAATAATACAAATTTGTTGAGCCTGGGAGCATTTACAGCAGTACAATGGTGCGCGAGAGGCTGGCTGAAAACATGCAGAAACATGTCATCCAGTACAGAGCGCCAGTGTGGACGTGCAGCAGCGAAGCAGCGCCTTTGTTGTTAAAATGGAAGCTGAATGAAAAGTAGAAATCCAGCTTCCAGATAATTAAGACTGTTCAGCAGTGAGTGTTATTAATATGTACAAAAATACACAGAGCTCAAAGCAGCTGATGAGAGAGGGAATAGCAGCAGGCTTTCATTCATCTCACTCCTTTGTGTGGGTGCGGTAGTAACACACTCTCTCTCCCTCTCTGGCTCACACACACACACACACACACACACACACGGAGGCTTTTGTTGTGGCCCCCGTATTGCGTAAACAGTGAAGACAAATGAACAAAAATCACCGCTGATTGTCGACAGGTAAGACTAAAGAGGCTTGGGCTGTGTGTCAGTGGGCCATCTGGGAATAAAGTGATAGGCGAGAGAGAGAGAGAGAGAGAGAGAGAGAGAGAGAGAGAGAGAGAGAGAGAGTGT
>NW_024582741.1:378287-404181 GCF_018398535.1 Haplochromis burtoni
GAGTGAGTGAGTGAGTGAGTGAGTGAGTGAGAGAGGGTGCCTTTGAAGGAGGTCCCGGCTCCATCTCTCAGCAAATCAGCAGGCCAGAAAATCCAATCTGCCTGGAGAGACAGCAGGCTGTACATCATCTGCCATGGATGGACACTATCAGCGCTTTATCAGTGACCACCCCCTTACAAATACACACACACACACACACACACACACACACACACACACACACACACACAATTTTTCAATAAGCACATGCATGAAAGAACACACACAGCCCACTGTGACAGAGACTGATGGGCGTTATTATCATAGTGGTTGTGTGGAGGGATGGAGGGAGGTGGAGGCAGGAAGTGAAACTCTGGCTTTAGTCCGAGGACCTTGAGACGCTAATGCAGATGCTGACAGCTGTGACAGTCTCTCTTTGCCGGTGATACCTTAGTATTTCAGCATGTACGCCATGTTGATATTAACCTCTGCTGTCACTAAGTTACTCGCAAATGATCCTGTGTCATAGCGTCACACTCATTTGGATAAGAGTGGATGGGTCCCCAAGGACCTTGCACCATTGATGGAATTGAAGAACGGCGGGTGTGGGAGGAGGGGCTTTCCAAAGCTATGTGACCATTAAAGAAACCGCTCTGATGGTATGACTTTAAATTGTGTCATTAGGACTGAATAAAATCCCCCCCAGAATGGAGAAAAATAAATAAGCTGAAGGTAAAAAAAAAAAGAAAGAAAGAAAAAAAATGAGCCAAAAGGAAAAACTTTCAATGTTCAGCTCCTCAGTGTGCTCACTATAGTGCTAACATGTTTTTCTGTTTACACTCAAAAGCTGTCACGTGCTCTTGCTTTGTCACGATTCAAGTTATGTTTGGACAAGTTAGAGGACCACCAGTGTATATGTGGCACTACCATATACTGTATATAAAAGATGGACATCATTTCTGACTCTGAAGTCTAATTAAAATACATTTTTCTTATATATTACCAAATCACAACAACAGTTGCCTCAGGACATTTTGTATTGTAGAATAAAGATGTACAATATTACAGAAAAAAACAACAACAATTTTAAAATAAAATAAAATTGAAGAAAAACAATTATTAAAGTAAGTTTGTGGTCTAAAAAGCTAACTTCATATCTCACAGAAGGTGGTTGCTGAAAATCTTGGCTGTTCAGAGTGCTGTATGTGTGTATTAATGGAAAGTTCACAAGGAGTCAGTTTAGGCTGGTTTCAGTCTGAGCTAAAAAGAACAACTGTTGCTCAGTGGTCCAAACTGTTGCAGATGAAAGCGAGTTTTGCATTCCTTTTGGGAACTAATTTCCCAGAGCCTGGAGGAAGACTGGAGAAACATACAATCCACAGTGAAGTTGGGTGCCACGTCATGTGCTGGGGATGCAGGTTGGTCCGTTCTGTTTTATCAAGTCCAAAGTGAATGCAGCAGTCTACCTCATGCCTCCATCTGCTTTATGGAGATGCCGATTTCCTTACTTAGCACCAGCCCACAGTGCCAAAACTGCTACCAAACAGTTTCCTGACTGATCAGACAACTCGACTGGCCTGAACCCCACAGAGAATATACAACAAGAGAAAAATGAGCTTAAGGTTGCTATTAAAGCAATCTGGGCTTCAGTAACAGCTCAGCAGTGCCACAGCTGATATCCTGCATGAAACCACGTCACACTGATGTAATAGTTCACGGTAAAGGAGTCACATCCAAGTAGTGACTGTAGAAGCTTGCACAGACAGGTCTTGTTGTTGTGCTCGGGACAGGACGCGCACTTAGTTTAGTTATCCAACAGGTTAAGTGTATGCAAAGGGAAAAGTACACCAGAGAAAACGTGTGATTGGTTAAAACGCAGCTCGTTTGCTCATGTGTTTAGTGTTTCTGTGTCTGAGTAAATATAAGTATGAGCAGGAGGGGCAGAGCGAGACAGGCTGGGTGGGGTAGGGTGGGGGGCAGTGGAAAGTGAGGCGAAAAAAAGATTGGGCTTATAGCAATCACTCCTCCATCTATCTGTCTGGATAATTAATATAAATCTGCTCATTTATCTTCAGCCAATCAATCTAGATTTACACTTGCACATGCACACACAGGGACGTGCACACACATACATGGAGTTACGAGCACACTTAAATGCTTCTTGATGCCCTGATTGTCTGCTTATATGGCTCTGCAGAAATCTGTAATGAGAGAGAATGAAGCAGTGAAGGCGGGATAGAAGAAAAATATTCTGATTAGAGAAAAATTAGTGAAATATTGATGGAACTCTATCAGTCTCCGTGTGCTTCATTTGCCACTCAGGCAGATTGGTTGGATGGGTGAAATTGTAAGGACTGCACCACAGCAGCTGGGAAGAATGCAGGCTTTTAGCCACTTTGGATCACTTGCTGTCACAGAGCTTGAGATTTGTTAAATGTAATTCAAGTTTCTTACAAGTTGGGTATTATAAATTCACAGTTTTGCTCATTATCTGCGTATTTCAAGTTTGAAATGAGTTAAGGGAACACAAAAGTCTAACTGGAAAGAAAGGAGAGATGCTTAAACGAGTAGTTAAATCACATTGCATGAGAGGTAAAAAATAGAAGGAGAAGTTGGTGGGGGAATTACTGAAGTCTTACCACTTGTTTCACTTCCGGTCCATAATATCCACCCACGAGAGCTTTGCTTTGGAACTGAAATGAAAAAACATGATGAAGCAAAACTGGAAAGAATCATCACAGAAGTAGAACAAAGATAAATAATCAAATGTAGCCTGTTTGTATGACTTACTTTTTTCTTTTTGCCTTATTGTTATTTTTTTATTCTGCTGTTTTTGATGATTACGACATATTCTGTCCCATGTTGATCAACCTTTTTGAGTTCAGGTCAGACCAGTTTGAATGGCTCATTCATTAGAACCTGGTGTTTGGGGGGGGAATACATGAACATAATGGGATTTCTCTTAGGAATAACCTCCAAAAACAATTTTGTGCAATTTCCAACTAGTAAGACGATATTAGTACTGAATTGAAAATATTAATTAACCTGGGCATGTATTGGTAACAGTTCCAGGTATAAACAATTTAAGATGGTTGGAGGGTTTTTAAATATCACCAAGTAATAATTTAGGATCAAATAATACACTTTGTACGACTAAATACATCGATCTAGCTTCATCATAGGTGTAGTAGGCAGTAATTGATTTGTTGCTAGACGAGTACATTATCGAACTGGTTAACTTTCACTGAGACGCCGCCATAAAGGTTTCCATGATTGTGTTGACGATGTCCTGAGGTCAGTGAAGGGGATTTTCCACTAACAGGGCAACCTTTAAAGATGGCTGCGCTATGCCGAGCTTTTCAATCTTTTGTGATGTATTAAATAATTCAAGAGTGTCCGCCGGCAAACTTTAAACTAATGTATGTTGGCTCAACAAACAACATCCTGGTAATGTGTTTCACACTTTATTCATAGAAAAGCACTGAGATTCCAACACAAATCAATATAAAATGGTAGTAGCGTTACATAAATAGTAATAAATTCTCGCTTTATAGACAGTAGCTCAAGAAGTCGCACAAAAAAAAAATTACAAAAAAAGAAAAGGTGTTGATGATAAGCTATGATACTTCTGTGGCAACAAATACTGGAGATACCTTTTCATAATCAGTAGCACAAAGAGGCAACAAACACTTTCAAATATCCCTTAAAGTTGGAAAGAATTCAAAAACAAAAACTGGGAAAACAGTAGGTGAACTAGATCTCTACCAGCAAACAGTACTTCTCCTACAAACCAAAGACAGACGGGGACAACAAAGAAAAACGCCCAGGAACTGGCTGAGTTAGTTAATAAAGAAGGAAAAGAAAAGCAAGGAAAACTTTGCTGCAATGCTGTCAGTGAATGCATCACATAAAGGCAGCCGACTGGAGCTCCCCGGCAAAATTATTTTCCTAATATATTATCAAAAAATAAAAAAAATAAAAAAATCAATGTATCATTTCATTATGCTCATTATGTAGAAACCTCGCAGCTTTATTTCGTTTTCTGAAAGCTACTGTAGCGCACTGATGTCAACGTGTTTCAGGATAGTCGCACTTAAACGCAACTGGCTTTAAATCCAACGTCCTCCTTGTGCGAGAGGGATCGAGGTGTTCAAGAACATCAGGGGAAAACAAAACTATAGAAGACCTGAACTCAGCCAGTTTAATGAGGTGAAGAGGAACTGAGAAAGCATTTTTTTTAAAAAGTTAGAAGGAATGAGCACGAGGTCATCCACAAGCCGTCTCTTTTTTTTGTTCATACAGTTGCCGTTTCTAGACATTTGCGTATCGTTTCGTCTCACCACAGTGTTGCCGCACAATGCGACACCTCTGAGAAGACACTGAAGGCTTTAGTCCTGATTAAAGAAAACCAACAAACAAACAAAACAAATAAAAAATTAACAACTTTTGTACATTGATCGACCAGAAAGGCATTTTCCACCGTCTTTCGCTTTTTCGTCTCCTCTAAACGTTGCAGCGGAAACAGGCCGGCCACTGTGCACTGTCCGAATACAAGCGTGATGGGTCTCCTTTTCGTCCGCAACACCCCCGTCCTCATTAATAGTGGTTCAACCCACTGGGTCTCTGCACTCAGTTTTAAGGGGGCATATTAAAGAGGGGACAACACCATTGAAGTGGTTCTGCATAGTCAGGTTTAGTAAGAATCCGTTTACAAATGAATGCCTTCCTCATTTTACTCAACTTCAAATAACATGCTCACTTTTGGAAAACACCCCCCATCCCCCATCTTCTATAAAATACAAATAATAATAGCTATTATTGCAAAAAAAAGAAAAGAAAAAAAAATCCAAAAAACAAAAACTGAAAGAAATGTACACAGGAGCACCTGAGAAATGCCTTGAAGTCTTTGCTCTTACAAAAAAAAAAGGAAGAAAAAAAAAGCTGTCAAACACCCCTGTCCAAAACAATTCAAGTACACCCCATCAAAATCATAAAAACAAAGAACAAAACCATAACATACATCATAAATAATTATAACTTTACAATTTTTTGAATTGACACTTTAGTATTTACAATATCTTAAATGCTAAATGCTACTACTTTTTGTTTTGTTTCTTTAAGTGGTGTCCCTGAGAACTGAGTTTAGCCTCTCTTCTTTTTGCTCAGTTTTCCTTTTTTCATTCCCATTCTTCTATCTGCATTTCTTCAGATCCAAAAAAACAAAAACAAAACAAAAAAAGACAGAGAGAAAGAAAGTAAAGGCCCAGAGTTGTGACTGACTACCCAGGTTTTGGGTGAAGGTAGCTCTTGTGGAATGTAAAAGCAGACAGGAAAATGTTCCTCCATTCAAAAAGTGTTCTACCAATAAATAAATGCTGAAGCAGGCAGGAACGCACTGAAGAGGTATTCGTGTGAAGTGCTTTAAACGATGACATTAAGTCTGACCAGTAAAAGATTCAAGCTCTTTCTGTACTGCATTACTGCTGGTAACAACAACACTTTGCCACTGGGTAAGAAAAAGGGGGTGTGGAGATCCCCCATAAAGAGAAAACGGCTTCCTGTGCCAAGATATGTGGTCTCAAATACATACAATGAAGTCATCAAGTAAACTCTAGTCTTTGAGTTTGCACTGCGGCCCTGTGAGAAAGTCAAGGAGGACTCATCTTCACTGTCGATGATGATCATGACCAGCAGCTTTCACAGGTGACTTTGCGTCTTTTCCATCACAAGACCGAGAAACTGAAGGAAAGATGACGGGGCTAGTTTATTTACTGCTGCTCACCTGATATTTAACATTTTACATTTATGTCTAATTTTGCTTGGACTAAAAGATTCTGGGGAGTAGATTTTGTTTTCATTTTAATGAATGCATGCCGCTAAACCAAGCTAGCTAGCCAGTGCTAGCATAAGCAACTTCCTGCTCTCATCCAAAGAGGGTCACATCTGGTTAAATTATTATATATAATCATAAAATTTTATACAATTATTGAAATCTCTTTATCATCAAGCAGCAATAATAAGCTAACAGCACACTGACATTAGCACATTATATGCTTTCTCTGTTGCCTGGGTTCTCTCTGGGTGGTGTGGCTTCCTCCCACAGTCCAAAGACATTAATTGGTCATCCTGAAATAGCAGTTAGTGTGAATTTGAGTGCGACCTGTCCAGGTTGTGCCCCATCTATCACTCATGACAGCAGGGATATGCTCAAGCAACCCGGCAAACCTGAAGTGGACAAGTTGTTATGAAACTGCATGGATGGATGGATAGATGGATCCTCCCACCCACTTGGCTAAATTGTATTAAATTTTCATTATTTTTTCAAACCCCATTTAAAGTCCCTTTCAAATTTGTCATAAATAACACTGCTAGTTTCTGATAAAGTGACACTGTGGCGGCTCTGTGTAGACATAGTCATTGCAGGCATGTCACATTTACTGTATGCATAAATTAAACTGTATGTTAATTAATGAATAATGTGAGACGTTTTCTTACTACAACATGTCACTACACGCTCTTACTCCCAGTATGTTCTGTATCGAACCTTTGGCATCTCTGCCTTTAGTACTTTGTTTCAAAGTGGAATGTGTTGTTAGTGGAGGTATCTGAACCCAGACCACGATGTTCATCTAAACCTAAACAGGTGGTTCTGGTGACTAAACCATTCAAATAGTGAGCTGAAATGATCGCAGTTAAAAACCAATTGCTAAGCCAAATTTCACAATGAGACATGATGCCAAAGGAAACATTTGCAGATGTGTCTAAGCCCAACTTAGCAAAACTAGCATGGTGACATCTACAAGAAATGCACTTAATGTTGGTTAAGACACATGACCACAGAACTCAAACTTCATTCTGCGGTTTTAAGGATTACTGAGCCAGCATCATGAACCAGCTGAGGATGCATTCCTTTGAGGTAATGCATCTGATTTCCAGTTCTTGTGATGGAAAAGGGACTTCGGCGACATGCAGAACTAACAGTCAGTGAAATCAACAAGGCCCCAACAGGTTCCAACGCTTCTTTGCACAACACCAGAAAGTGAACTTGTTTTTAGTGATAAAAACGAAGCAGAGGCTTGATTTATATTGCTTGCTGACTAAATCTCAATGTAGTGATGGTAAAGTGGGTGCTGGAGTCTTGCACGTTTAAAAGGTTTTGGCCACAAATAGCTGAAGAGCAGTGCAGTGGATGAGACTCCACCGGTTCTCACAGTTGTATTTTGTCACTGTAAATAAGCTTATAGGAGGGCATAACAGATATACTGTATTTATATATAGAGACTCGACTACCCTACCTTAGCTAAAGCAGCAGCCTGAACGTCACTGTCAGACGTCTGGATTTAAAAACACACACTCTGTGAAGCATCGTTGGACTTCCTATTTTAGATATTTGTCAGAAACCAGCAGGTGAAGGTTTTTAAATCTGCAGGTACTGACTTCCCCCGCAGAGAGACACATGGGGAGTTCTGTATTCTGCCCTCTCTACTCTAAAATGCCCTGAATGAAACAAAGAGGCCATTTCTGATCAAGAAGTTAAAGCTGACAGTACAGTCGAGGTATGACAATAACACTATGTGTGTTTTTGACCTCAGTGGATTTTTTTTGGGAATAACATGCTTCTTCCACTCTGAAAACCTCTCCTTCTTCTTAACCCCAGCTGAAAGCATCTTCTGGCTCAACAGTACATACAGCTAAATCATTTGGTTTTCATATCATCATGTACCCCCACAAAACTAAAGTTTGTTTTGCTTTTGCAGTCACATTCTTTTGACTTTTTTTCCTTTTTTTAAACACTAAATTTAACATTAGTAGGAGGGCAAAATGCTTTGTTTTTCTAGTTTTTCAAACCTTTCCCCCCCTTTTGCAGTCTTAATGAAGTAGAGCAATGTACTGCGAACACTTCCTGGTTCACATTCAAGAAAGAGAACAACGGGATAAAACCTCAGTCAGCAAATGGCTCAAAATACGTGAAAATAAAAAGAAATAAAACTTAAATTAGAAACACAGAAGTGTAACTGCTTCCCCCAAGAAGAGGGTCTCTGTGAGAGAAGGTCAGTAAGGTCAGCCGAAGCGCTCCCTGACCAACATCATCAGTTTCTTCTTGCCCTTGTAGATCTGTTTCAGGTTGTCTATGAACTGGGCAAACTGAATGTGTCCGTCCTGTGCCAGCAGAAAAGTCTCCCGCGCTTTGCTCAGGAACTCTATGAACTCTCCATAGTGCCGTGGACTGATGTGCGTCAGCCGAGAGTGCGTGGTGTTGATATACGCCGAGATCGTGGCGTCCAGGAGCTGGCGCAGCGGTGCCTTATCCGTGGACATCAGCTTCCCAGAGTTCCTTCTCCCAGGAATTCCAGCGAGACCCGGCGCAGTCATAGTGCACCGCCGTAGAATGTCAGACAACACTGTGGCGCAGTGCACGCTCTTCACCACCAGCGGAATAATAGCCGCAAGCTCATTCTTCCCCAGTGAGTGGCTGAGCGCACAGGCCCACAGCACGTCGTTAATAGCTGGGTGAGTGTCTTGGTTGTACGCCAGGTTGAGATGTGTCATGGCCAGCGAGGCCAGCTTGAACGACCGCAGGGGGTATCCTCTGTGCTCCATGTACCTCGCAATGGTAAACAGCTGCGAGTAGGTCATGCCCGTCGACGCCGCGTCGATCACGATCTGGTAGGCCGTCTCGAAGGCTATGTGGTCCTTCTCGCAGAGCGTCAGAGCTGACAGGGCGCAGTTCTGTGGGTCCTTCATGGCACACTGCAGGGCCAAGGTCCTTGCGCAGCTTGCAAGCTCCTCCCGCTGGGGGTAGTCGAGGCTGAGGCGCAGGATGGTGTTATGGGACATGACGGTGGCCGCCACAATGCTGGTGGCTTCGGTGGGCGTGAACAGAGTATACCAGCTTTGTAGGATGCTCACCAGCGCCCGCAGACCTGATGAGAGGAAAAAAGAGATTTACCATTCAGTGCTTGTGACCAGAATTGCTCACTATTCACATCAGCAAGCTCGGCACTTTGAAGTGCTGTCCAGATGTAGAGTGAGCACTACTATAGCTTATATGGTACACTCAAATTCCTCATGAACAGCAGCCTCTTGGTCACTACCAAACGACTGTATAGCACCTTGCACTGAGCTGAAGGATTAAGGAAAGAGAAAACAGAGCAGCACTTCACACTCAGCTTTTCAGTTAGGAGGACTTGGAAAATGAAGCCATGTGTACCTCGACCTATAATCGTCCCAAATTGCTAAAGTTACTAAAATCATTAAATCATTTCATTACACTTGGTATAATTTGAGTCTCTATTCTTAAAAAGATTATGGAGGCATAAATTTGACTTCTTAACTGATGGTGCAACATGTCATGCAGCCCCTCTTGTCTTCAAAGATCAAATGAGGGAATCTCTTTTGGGAAAACATCGTTCATCCCTCCTCATTTAGACTAACAAGACACTTCAGCTCAAAAGAAACTGTAAAGCTGAACTTACTGAAGATCACAACGCAGCACGGAGGCTGTAATTAGAGCATGAATCTGCTTTAAAAACGGATGCACATACCGACTTCAGTGGCGCAGGTTACCAGCCAGCGAACCATCTCTCTCCTCCTCCAGTTCAGAGTGGACAGAGTCATCCTCATCACCTGCAAAACACACATGGAGAACATGATGCGCTCTGTTAGCGCCATTGAACCGTTACACATTTCTATACCCTCTTGGCAGTTTTCATGAATACGTGCATTTGGAAATCAAAGCATTTTTGTGTAGTGTGTGATTTTCATAATTTAGCTGTTTGCATGGCACCACATGGCTCCTCTGATGACAGATGTAACCAGAATATGCTCATAATTGCACAGATGATGATTTGCGACCCTTCCATTTTGAGCACTTTATTAGCAGTTTTGCTGACAGGAATTCAGCCGATACTCTAAATACCAGCAGAAAGACGGGGGAAGCCACAGCGTCACTGCAGCCTGATGATCTGAGGACTTTTCTGTGTTTACTGTGGGACCCAAAAGGTTTAATTATGTGGTTTCTTCTCATCAACAACAGTAAGACTCTGTGTGATGTTTTTGCTGTTAATTTGTAGTGGGGCAGCAGAGGGCTGGAAAAAATGACAAGGTGAAGGAAAACGTTGCATGTTTTGATTGGCGATCGGTGCTCTGATTTGATTTTCTTTGCTGTGGTGAAATGATCTGTGAAAATTACTGACTTGCCCTCATACTTCGACTGCACTCTCTCCATGCACACACACATACAGTACCTGCAGTCCTAGCTCCAGCGCCACGTTGAGCAGGGTTATATCGGGTGGGCTCTCTGCGGGTGTCGCTATCTTAAAGGCGTCTTGGGCCAGTTTGAAGATTAAGGAAGAGGAGTGGATGTTTTTCTGGATGGCCTCCAGCACCGTCCGCAATCTCAACATGTCGCCTGCAAGCAAAAAACACAACGCAAACTAAGATCATGATGGAGAAATGCCTCAATAGCCAGCTTTGCCTGTTTGAGTAACATCTGAGCGGACATTCAATAAGCTGGCGTTACCTTTAGCAGCAGTGAGCATGGTTGAAGCCAGCTCACACTGCTGTGACTCCAGGTGGCCCAGTGTGAACCAGCGTGGGTATCTGCTCGGAACTATGGAGATACCGTGATGAGGGTGGCCGACATCCCCAGAGCCCGCCGATGACTCCAGAACCGGCAACCTGGCACATGTAGTAAAAGATCTGTTTTAGACAGATGGCACTTTGTCCTGATGTTTTATTTATTCCAAGAGTAACACTAAAATATGGATCTGAGTATGCATTCAGTTACAGCTGCAGTATGTGCAACCGTATTACTTTTATGTCAAACTTTATGCTGGGACACATGGCAATTTAACACGACACATTACCAAAGCATAACAAAAACAATTACTTCTGTACACACACCCAATACAACAGCCCTATAAAAAACTTCAACTTTCAACCCAAATGTTCACCAATACCTCTAAAGAAGTTATAGCTACACAGAACAGAGCTGGCATCAGTGACAACAGATATGACACAGAGTACGTCAGATAAAGCATAAAAGAAGGTGTCGAGGTGGGTTGCAATGCATATTGCAGATGCATAGCAGCTGTGAGCAGGCTACACTTAAATAGCTAGTTGGCTATTTTATATGTGGCACTAAATCTTTGGCTGTCACAAAGTAACCGTTAGGTCATATCTTCTGAATTAATTTGGAATACTATTCAGATTAAAAAAGCCATGTCATGAAATAGAGGCCCTTATTTGTTTTACTGTGGCGCTGTTTGCATAAAGGCAAAATTACCATCATTTACACACGCAACATAAAATACTTTTCATCAATAACTGTTTGAAGCTGCAGTGAAAGGGGAGTCTGACCTCATGGCGCGGAGAGCCACTTTATAAGCCAGGTCTGCGTCATGCGGCAGGAGGGCAGAGAACAGGTACTTGGCGAAGGTGTGCATTGGAACACTTTCCCTGTGGATGACCTCACCCAGACCGCTGAATGGGCCAGCTGGAGCAAAGAGAAAAACAAAATATTCTTTACCTTCTGTCTCAAGAACGTGCCACAAGAGACCACTGTGCTAGGTATGGGCTCCACTGCCCGATTGTGATTTGCACTGAATAAATATTGAAGTCAAAGCTTTCAAGCTACACTTTACAACCGTCACAACAAAAACCTTTCACGTTCTGGACTCAAAACTGTGCAGGTTTCAATATCTGATGAATGTTCTTAATATTGGACAAAATAAATAAATGAAATTTATAAAATTTACTGCAGACACCGTACCTTCTAGTAGCTGTATGGTCTGCTTCCGGAGGGTCTGAACCAATAGATCGTCCAGCTCCAGTTCCTGAAGCTTTGCAACAATCTGCTCCTCATTACGACACACCTAGAACATGTTGAAGACACAAATAGCACTCACTCTAACTATAAGAACATTTTCAGTTCTGAAGTAGCCATTTAGCTATTAAGTGTTTTCAGTGGAATTCAACTACTTTCAAGAATTTCAAGAAAGAAAATGTGTATCAACCCACCAGCAAGAAAAATGATACGACAGAAAAGATCAAAAGAGTTTTAATACCTTTCTAAGAAAGGGTTTTGACCTTAGGACATTAAATGACCAAACTTGCATCTATTCACATCTGTTGTTACAGCACAGATGATAGAAATTTATTTCGCTGGAAAAAATATCTAGTGTGTGCATGTGACTGGTTTTAAATGCAATTCTTGGTTGAAACATTAGAGGCTGCAGCTAATTCCAGTGACATTAGGAAAGGTCTGTGGCAGTAGTGTTAAGCCCTCTAAAGCAGATTAGCATTTACACAAAGAAATGTTCCATGGATTTATTTTAAATCACAGTGAACTTAAGTACTGTGGCTTTCTGCTTGTTTTTCAGGAAACAAATGCTGCGACCTTTTCCCTCTCCTTCCATGACATTTACTTTAAACAAAATCATAAATTACAGTGATTTACTGATGGCGAAGGTGACATCTACAAATTTACACAAACCTCTTTATATAATAAAAGTGTGCCATAGGTGTATTTCGGTGTTCACTAGCAATTCAAGGATCCTCACTCTACTATATTCTCTATGATTTTAAGGTGATATTAAATTATTACCTTATCCTGGGCATACAGTCCCTCAGGCATGATCCTTTGCTGACCCATACCCATCAGAGCCACCTCTAAGGCCAGAGTCAAGTAGGACTCCCCTGCATCTGGACTGCCCCACACTGGCACATGATGGTAAACTGGAGGTCTGGGGTCACAGTCTAAAAGGAAAAAGATTCCCCCAAAAATGTAAGTCATTAACTTCACGTCATCTATACTGGTTTCAGAATGATAAGAAATCCAAGGAGACAGAAAAACAAAGACACCAACTCAGCAAAGATTCCTTTCATAACAGCAAAGTTTCAGAAGTCCATCTTATCCAATACTGACATGCTGCCCTAGCAGCTTCCAATCACCTTGTTTATAATCTAAATGGGAAAAAACTTTAAATATAGTTACTTCTTAATTTTAGCTTTATTACTTCAAAGAGAAGATTAGGTTTTTGCTATGGTACACTACCTTCACAGCACAAAAACATCCCAAACTGCCCCCACAAACTCACTTTAGAAGTCTACAAGCTATTTAATTTGGCTAATTCAGAGAAACTCCACTAGACCCCATTAGCGTATTAGCATAAGCAAAAGTAAAGTACATAATATTGCTCTGGTTTTATCAATACAACAACTCCAGCAGAAGGATTTTCATAAAACATAAAAGATTGTTCTGGGATGCTTTTAACCTTTATTTAAAATGTGTAGAAAATAGAAAATTATCACAATATGAACCAAAACCACTTTTATCTGCCTAGTAGTATATAAAAGATTACTGTTAAGGATAGTCAGAGCCTGCAAGCTTAGCACATTACTAAACCATACAGTTAATGGGTTATAGGAATGGCTACATGGTGCATATATAATGGCTCTGCCATATCAAAAACAAATTATAATCTGTTGTAGGACTAGCATTTGAAGAGGAAAATAAAATAGCAGAAAAAAATACAACAAAAATACACAGATTTTTGTTGTATTTGTGTGTGCCATATAAGCCACACTGTATAGCATTTATATCAGTGTGGCTTAGACAGTAGGTTGTTCATATATGTAAGATGGCTGCTTGCCCTACACTAATGCTTGACAATTATAACTGAGAACAGATGCCACAAGAGCCTCAGCTGTTGATTGGTGCCCATTTGTTCTCTCTTGCTCCCCCTCCCATCGTTCTGCTTAAATCCCGCCTGAGCAAGAGATCCCCCCCCGCCCCCAAATCCTGTGTGTATATATTTGTAGTAATCTAGAGAAAAGTGGAAACCGGGCTTACAGACTTAACCCCTTAGCCAACTTGCTGTTGTTTCCTCTCCCTCTAGATTGATTGGTTGATGTGAAAAGGCCAGAGAAGGAATCGTATTTCGATTGGGTTAGACATAGTCTAGATCCACCCACTTTACAACAGATGTTCCCAGCTGTCTCACATGGGGAATGAAAACATGGTGACCAAGCTATACTCCCAAGCACGCAAAATTATCATACCACTCTCCTCAAATTCCCCAAACAACACAAAACAATCATTCTTTCTGTCAAGTGACACTAGTCTCTCTCTCTCTCTCACACACACACACACACACACACACACACACACACACACACACACACACACAAACACACACACACACACACACACACACACACACACACAGAGAGAGAGAGAGATGAGTGTGCCAGTGGTCAGCATTGTCTGAACTGACAATAGTTCCCTGTAGCCTGGTAACAATGAGAAAACCCAACCCCTATTCTGTTCAGTTGCAATAGCCACTGGTGCAAAAAGGGAAAAAAAAGAAATCCCTGGGCAGTGAGAAAATGCAAATGGTGATACATTCTATACATACCCCACACACACAAATACATGAACGCACAGGAGTGTGGTCTGGACTAAATGAGCAGGGTGTTCCAGCCCAATCCATTCATGCTCTCCTAGTTTATGGCTGCCTGCAGCACAATAGTGCCTAGTCCTCATATAAGACCATGGCGTCTGTTGTGTGATGAGTCACTGCTGGTGAACCCGATCACCTCTGGTTAGGATTATATACCGCATCAGCTGGTGATGTGGGCCTGAAATTATACCTTGCGTTTTGTAAATGGGCTCTTTGTATAGTTGTAAGAAACCTGGGCTCTGACTCATGGGTATGTATGTATTTTGCTAAGGTGCATGTTAAGACGTTGGTTTGCTGTGTAGATGTATTGGACAGAAGCTTGGCTCAACAGTGATGCAGACTAAACAGCAGACGCAAAGAGACTGAATCTTTTTTTTTTTTTAAATGCATGTTTCAACATGAAAGCAGAGGTTTTCTGAACTTCTCAGCCAAAAAAATTAAGAAATCACTAATTAATGTAAAACTATGTGCCTGTATTGACTTCCTACACATATTACAGCTACAGTACACAACTGCCGTCTCCAAACTGGATAAGAAACAGTTGTGTGCAGCGCAAGCTCTGAAGAATTTGATATGACTGTCCATCATATTTTACACCACAAACTATAACTGGTTTTAAGGAGAACATGCAGCTGTTGCTGAAGCTATCTTACAATCAAAAATGGGATGCCTCAGGGTTCTATCCTAGGTCCACTGCAGTTTATATTATTACTTCTAAGCTATGTTTCAGTGTATGCCTTCATTCTTTTTAGTTTTAGTGATGCGTTTTATATGCCCAAGGCTTTAACCTTCAGTCTGCAATCTTCAGTTTCAAGTCATCACTCTTTAATCACAGACTTGTTTTAGATCCACAGATAATGATTAGATGATCTACTTCTACCTCTGACTCTTCAACTACCTTGCAATTAAAACTGTAAATGGCACCCACATAACTCTTTCTGAGCCCTACAAATACCTAGGAATTTGGCTTACAGAAAAGATATTTAAGTTGGGATGGTTCAGAAAATTAGGGGGGAAAAAAGTCACACTTGGCTTTTCATTCAGTATTAGCAATGTCTGTCTTCTAACCATAAAGGAGTTCACTTTTATAGCCCTTGACTGTAAAGATATTCTATGCAATCATGCTGCCTCAGCAGTTAAACTCTGTACACCACAGTCTAGTATACTTTCAACAATAATGACTCAGCACCTTTCTCTGTATGAACAGGTTTTTAGACGTCCTTGTAGTGAAAAATATTTAGCCATTACTTGTTTATTAGCCATTTTATCATAATTATTAGCTATTTAAATCCAATAAGTAAAGCACACAAACCAGTAAAAGCTTAATTTGACATGTTCCTCATATACTCAAAGATATACTTGTATATCTTTGCAGATCTTTGTGATTAACGAACTGCAAACTGCCATCAAACTAGACACCCAGCTGTGATGACATCTTGAATACAATAAAAAGGGTAAGGACGGTGCCTTTGTTTTCGTACCTCCAGTGTCCATGGTGTTGTCGTCATCAACACGGCACGTTTCTGTGAGCGTGATAAACAGGCAGCCAATCGGGTCTAACGGATGGCCCACCCAGCCTTCCAGGTTAGTCGTGGAGGTAACACCCCTCTGGAGAAGTTCTGAGAAAGGTACAGGAGGGGGTGAGACCGACATTAGAATCACCAGTTGAGACGCTTCACTTTTCTCCAGAGAGCCAACAATGCCGTTACCTTTCTTTTGGTGTTTGTAGATGTCCATCTGCCTCTGCTGTTGTAGGCGGAGGGTGTTGATGATGGCGACGGCCAATCGCAGGGCTTCTCTGGAATAACCGTGTGAGCGCAAGGCGTCGACGCGAGCACATGCCGTTGGGACGTGGTCTGTGTGGTGAACATAGAAATAAGATGAGGTCAGGATACCTTCACAAGCACACAAACTCCTTCCTATACACACATTGCACTTTAATCACACACGCACACACACACACTACAGGATGTATGATGCAGTTAGTAATGGCATGCGCAGACTCAAACTCACATCCAAACTCACAGTGCAGTCTCAGCAGAAAGCCTGTGTCTGATAGCTGGCTTAAGTTGCAGAATCTGACAGATCTTAGCTGGAAGCTGCTTACTGCAGATACTGGCCTCAATATCAGCAGAATTACTGTGTGTGTGTGTGTGTGTGTGTGTGTGTGTGTGTGTGTGTGTGTGTGTGTGTGTGTGTTTTGGGTTGGCTTTTAGCTGAATCTGAGATTGTGTGTGTACAAGCTGACACACAAACACTGTCATTCGTCCTGAAAATGATGCCTTGTAATGAAGAAACTGTCTGCTCCTCAGTGCATGTTTGTAGCCTATATTATTTGACTAAATCATGAATGTGCACTTTTACACATCACAGACTGTAAATGATGCAAAAGGTAAATACGGTTGCTTTTCCTGGACCTGAGTAATGAAACCCTACCTAGCCAGAGTGGCAGGCCCTGCGGGCTGAACAGCAGGCTCTCCCCTTCTCTTTGGTAGGACGGAGACATGTAGTAGTCGCTACTAATGATCCTCTGCAGGTGGCTGTCCTGCCAGTGGAGGTCGCAGGCCTCGACAGCCCGACTGAACACAGTCCTCCGCGGCCTGGACAGAGAGTCTGATGCGACACACACAAAAAGCATGGTTACTGGTAGAAACGAGGCGCGTGCAGTCTATATTGTTTAAGTTGTAGAATCTTTCTGCTAATTCAGATCAGTTCTTGCTTGCAATTGCAGTAAGCTCAGAATTTAATGTGTGCACATTTGTGGTTTTGGTGCTGACCCTGGGCGAGGTTGCTCTGCGGCAGAGCGTTGGTAATGTTGGGAAGTTCGCTGCCATAGTTGCCGTCCTCCAGTGGGCAGATGTCCATGTCCCCCCACTTCTTCAGCTGCTTCAACCAACCACTCTTCTCCTCGCTTTTACAGTGAGGATTTAGCACCACACACACCCACAATGCACCTGTGAACAGTAAGGGGATCAGATGTCAGACTCTTAATAACAAAAGCTTTTAAGAGGGAGGTGTATCCCTAATATGGTCATGTCTTTGAAACTATACTGACCAAATACTCAAATATTTTGTTTACCAGGTGCAGCCAATCAGAAGAAAGTAGGCTTAAGGTGATCTGCACTAAGACAAAGTGTAAATTACTTGATAAGCTAAGCAAGAAAATGAACATTTCATTAATGATTCAAAACTATCTGGGTGGTTGCTGTCCTGAAAAACTTTACCAGCTTTTTAAAAACCCAGCAGTTCTTCTTCTGCAACAATTCTCAAAAAAAAAAGAAAAAAAAATTAAGTAAATCTGTGCGTTTTAACTGGCAGGCTTTCACATATCAGAGAAAAATCAGGCAGCACACTCCGACTGTCTGTCTGTCATGTCTGCGTCTGTGTCATGATCTCCCCAGCTCACCCGGGAAGTGTTCTTATTGACCTCCTAAATACTGCGATTGATTGTGGAGAAGCTGAGCAGCCATATTGATCGGCAGCCTTTATCATTCACTCAGTGCAGGTGGAGAGAGAGGCCCGGGCATGAGGAGGAGCAGCTGACTGGATAACCTAATAGCTTACTGAGTAGATGGATGTTTACCTGACACAGTGACTAGAAATTTGTCAGAACAACAAAAGGAAGACTTCTTTAGGGCTGTGACTGCACCAACTACACAGCCGATCCCTTCTGATTTTTCCAAACTAAAACTGTCAGACATCGCACTCTCCCTGTGTGTGTAACTGTTCTTACCCAGCTCATCCCAAAGCTGCCTGCACTTGTCCGTCATGCCTGTGCCTTGTTGTCTCCATAGTGACAGTCGGGGGTCTGCCATGAATTGTTCCGTTATGAGCGTTAGCATTCGGGCACCGTTGGAGTCCCGCATTCGCAGCATCTCTCGCACCTGGAAAGAGCACAGGCTTGGTAACTGTGAGTAACACAATAGTCTGACTGAGCAGCATGTACCTCCTGCACCTTAGAATAATCACACAGGCTGAAGCAGAAGGTGGAGGCAAAGAAAAAGACAGAACACATCTCAAGTTCACATACTTGGCAATAGAGAAAAAGTTTGGACATTTTGTGCACATTTGCATTCTTACTGGAAAGTTGGGTATGAAAACCACTTACTACTTTCAGTTTAGAACATTAAACATAACATTGTTTTTACATTGTGTCGGGGTGGCTGTGGAGGCGGTAGAGCAGGTCACCTACTAATCAGAAGGTTGGTGGTTCGATCCCCGTCTGCTCCAGTCTGCATGCCAAATATCCTTGGGCAAGATACTAACCCCAAGTTGCTCTCTGATGCATCCATCGGAGTGTGAATGTGTGCGAATGTCGGATAGAAAGCACTTGCATATTAGGAGCACAGAAAAAAGTGCTTGTGTGAATAGGTGTGTATGTGTGAATGAGGCAAGTTGCATAAAGTGCTTTGAGTGCTCATTAGAGTAGAAAAGCACTATATAAGAATAAGAATCAGTCCATTTACCATTTCAGATGACATCATATCCCCCCCCCCTCGAAGTTGAAATTCGAACTAATACAAAAGACAGATCATGGCTTTTGGCGATTCATGATGCATGTATTCTACAAAACATTCTGAATACCAATTAAAACCAAATAAAAGAAACAGTTTGGCCCTGAAATTGAGAACTTGGCCTTATCAGAATGTGTTAAGTGGGCTTGTTTCAGTCAGGAAAGAGAAAGCATAGAAAACATCTGCACCGACTCATATTTAACCACAATTGGAAAGCTGTTCAGGCCTAATTGAGAAAATTAAGATATTGTCAAGCAGATATTAAAAGGTTATTCTCAGGAGTTGCAGGCACATATATTTACTTGAATAGAACATTTTTACATACTTACAAACCACTAGAAACTAAATGCCAGATATCAGATTTCAGAGTGATGATGAAAATTAGTTCATGTCTTTGTTACTTTTAGGCTGGATTGTAATTCATTACTATCGTCAGGTTGTTTTACAAGCTCCCTGACAAGCCTTCACATGATCCCAGTGAGATTGCTGACAGGGACTAGAAAGAGAGAACGTTTTTCTCCCGTATTGGCTTATCTTCATTGGTTCCCTGTTAAATCAAATTTATTCTTAGAGTGCAGGCTTAGTTATGGTTCCTAGGATATTTAAAAGTAAAATCGGAGGCAGAGCCTACACCTTCAGTGAATCCAGCCCTCAGTTTGGATTCTGGAGACAGACACGGTCTTAAATTTTAAGTTCAGGCTTAAAACTTTCCATTTGATCAAACTTAGTGATGCCTGAACCCTTCCTTAGTTATGCTGCAATAGGCTTCCCAGAGTGTTTCTTCTTCACTCTGTGTTTACACACACATTCAATCATTTGTTCTTATATCTCTGGTCTCTTCCACAGTGTGTCCTTTGTCCTGACTCCATCCCCCCCACCCCCTAACTGGTCAAGGCAGATGGCTGCCCCTCCCTGAATGTAGTTTTTCCTTCCCACTGTCGCTAAATGCTTTCTCATAGGAGTTGTTGGGGTTTTCTCTGGTGACACATTTCAAAACTGAATTAACTGCAGCACACTTTTTATTTTTAGCGATTGCCCACATTTAAGTAGGTGTGGATAAATTGCTGTCAAATTCTCTGCTATGTTCACCATCTTCTAGCCAGCTGTTATGGTAGCAGTGGGCAGATTTCCACTATGTTTGCAGAGAAACGTATTATTCATGTAGTTATTTTCCTGCTTAGATTCGCCAAAACAGAGGAAACAAATAAATGTTCAAACGATGCAGAGGAAGGGAGCAGTGACACCAACCTTAGCGAACATGGAGTTGAGCTGTTTCCCAGAGCCGTAGTAACCTCCCTGCGACAGAAACTGCTTGACTTGCTCCCTGACTTGATCTTCATCCAGATGCCAGCAGTTATCATCATCAATGCTGGCGCCTGCAGTTGGGTCCGGGGCACCTGAGAACGCACAGACACACAACACACACAAATAAATGACAGGGCCAGTGAATCCTACAGTGGCTGCAATACATGCACACAGCAACAATACAAAAAGAGAGCACATGGATTCTAACAAAAGCCCTGAATTCATATGAAAACTTCATTCCTTCCTGTCCTCAATCCACACCCCGGGATGAAAAAGATAAACAGACAGTGACCATGGGAAAGGGAGTTTACTTAAAGACAGCCTCAGCTGCAACAACACCATTTTCTTAGGTCAGTACAAACACACTACATCTCAAATGTAATCCCTCAGTGCTGAAGGATAGTTGGAAATTTTTATCCTGAAATAAAGTTGAATTCTCTGAATCTTGGCACTGATCCTCTGCTCTCAAGCCTCTTTGTTTAACATTTAACTTGCAGCGCCCCTACACGACACCTAAGAAATGCTGCTTGTGTTTGCTTTCCCCCCCCGAGTGCATGATTAATCAAACTTTATTTTTCTTCTGTGTGTGTCTGACTGATACCACAGGGAAATGGAGATATGCACCAAATTGGGGGGGGGGGCTTTGATCTAGCAGGAAGTGAGCTGAGGAAAGCCCAGAGATGCATGTCCAACTGGCTGGAAGAACACCGCGGCAAACAGCAACATTCCTCCATCAAAGCCAGACTCACGCCTGGGATCAACTGAACTTCAACCCCCATGATCCCCCTTGTCAAACACAGGAAGCACAGCGCGGGGCTTCCTGGACGAGGGAGCTGGAGTGTGTCAACATTTAGCGGGCAGGATGAAATAGAGAAGGAGATAAAGAGGTTTGTTTGGCGAAAGGATGTGTAGAGTTTGTCGTTTCCCCGACGCGGAGCTGTTCTGGCTCTCCTCGTTTTTAATCTCCCTCTACTTTCTCCGGCCCTTTCATGTTTCCTTCTCCTTTCCGTCTCCTCTCTTCCATTTCCCAGAGTGCCATTGCTTCTGTCTCCTCCTCTCAATGTCCCTTTCCTCTTCACACATCTCTCCCTACGCTTTCTCCTGCATCCATTTCATCATTCGAGTCCCTTTTTCTGGGCTTCCTTCAACCTACCCCTGCCAGTGGGAGGAGGTAGCGACTGGAGAGTGAGAACAGAGAAATCAAACGAGCCATTTGAAGCCTGCCTTGCTGCTTCGCCGGAGTAATCAGGGGCTCTGACGTATGACAGCCTGTAGGCTGGCGTGCAGCATGTTTCAAGTTGCGAGGCTTTTAAGTGTGGCCTGTTGCTGTGAAGATATCGCTGCAGAGGGATGGGCAGCACCTCCACAGAGCAAGAACTTTTTAAGAATTAAGGAAAGAGCTGTAACTTTCCGAATGACTGTCAGGAATTTACGGCATTGAAAACCTGGCGTGGAATGTGGTTTGTGCTCTCACCATGGACCTGGTTGATCTCAGAGTTGGAAGAGAGAATCTCATCGGCCAGTTTCTGAGCAGTGGGCAGCACCTCGGTGTGGTGGGCTGTGATCAGATACTGTACCAGCTTCTGTAGTTGATCTCTGTTCATCTGGAACAAAGTCTCTGAGATAGGCAGCCGTAGCTTCACCTGCAACAAACACAAGTGGGTGTCCAGTGTGTCAACTGCATGTTATTACTGTAAAGTTTTCTAAATGCAAAGTCCCAGGTGGAAACATAATTTGGTCTTTGAGCTCATGAGACATGATTTATGTACCTTATAATACGGTTATCCAGTTGTACTATGAATGTTCAGGGCAGTTTTTAATTAATTTAATTTAATTTGGTCCGTAGAACATATTAAAAAAGATGGATGAAGTGTTCTGAAGCCTCGGGATGAGTGTTTTAAAACCACATGTGACGAAAGAGGAGCAGGTCCGACTATCACACTTTGTTGGACTAAATGTTTTATTCAATATATAATCAAATTCAGTGATTGAAGCCATAAACTTACTAGGAAAGTGTTTAAAGAGATCATGTTTCTGAGGCGTTTGCACCCATTAAAAAAAGAATACAGGTTTAAGATATTTCGGCACTGGCCTCACTTTTCAGACCTGGAAACTCTGTCCATCTTTTGCTCCGTCTATGATCTGGACACAAAGGTACGTAGAGCCACGTTGTATTAACTGTGGTGGATGTCTTCTTGGATTTCTCAGTTATTTGCACAGTTATTTGCATAATGTCACAGTGATGGATGCTCGTGTTAAGCTTGGAAAAAGTTTCAATTAATGTGTACAAATAATCCCGGTGAATCAAAAGCTTATCAGAAAGTTTATTTTTCCAACTCTTGGCTCTGTATGATGTCAGAGAGAGAGTGGAATCCCTAATATGGTCATCACAGGCACATAAGCTCAGGCTGTGAGCAATGCAACTCTACCCAGCTGCTGCTCAAACCTTGTGTTTTTGTAGGGGAGCCAATCAGAACAAAGCTAGCCTAAAAGTATAATCGATACATTTTGACTGGTGAATGATGCAAAGCTACCCAAGTAGAGTCCAAATTTAAGAGCACAGAGCTGAAAATGTGCATAGAGCCACTTTGATTCATGGCACTACAGCCTCTACTGTGTTTTGAGTGATGTAACCAGCATTGATAAACATAAGAGAAACCATCACTGATCGTAGCACTAACGGAATGTGTTGCATATTTTGGTTAGGGAATGTTAACCCAATGGAAAGGAAGCATCACAAAGCTGTGGTTATTACCTGTTCGGGCTTGCGAATCCGATATAGTGAGAGCGCCACGACATGCGCGCAGTAGAATATGTCTCGGTTCCCACAGCCGCAGGTGACAGAGGTGATCTTGCACCGGTCGAAGCTGATGGCTACCTTGTGGGTGACCTCCGGCTCAGACGATGTGGCGGGTTCGGTCACTGTGCCGCTGAGGTGAAATCCTGCAGGGACACAAAGGAGGGACGATAGAGATGGGTGAGCTTTAAATGGTCTTACAAAAGTATGATAAAATGCAATCAGAATTTTTTTTTGAGTAATTCAACTTCATTGCAACTTTTACACAGTTTAATTTGTTTAAGTTTTATGTTAAAAAATAAAAATGTAGAAGAAAAAAAAGGCAGGAGAAACTGTGGTAACCTGAGCCTCTACAAACACACAGAGTGAAGACTGAGTACAAAACACACATCTTCATCAGGCTTCAACAGGACACTGAGCCATCTGATACTCAGGGTCTCTCTGTCCAAGGCTCAGTGCATCTGTGTGTGCGTGTGTAGTAGGAAGGTTGCTAGGGTGGGATCGTTTCCTGGCCCCACATACACACCCAGACCTACACCCACAGGATAGCAAGGCAGTTGGCAAAATAAATGTCCACTTTGCATGGTTAATCTTTAGCCCTGACACACCAGGCCGACCATTTAGTGCTGGCCTCTGTTGTCGGCTGTCTGCAGATGAGCATTTCCTGTACTTTTTAAAAGGCATTTCAGGACTCGATGTAACCATTTGGCCAATTTCACAAACAAGTTCCAAACCTGCACTTAATTGAGTAGCATGAGGCTAAAAACAACTGCACAAGCAATAAATGACATCACTGTAACCACTCATGAGATTTTATTGATTAACCCCATGTGACACCCAGAGTCTAGATACAAATGAAAGCAAGAGCAAGTCCAGGCTCCATCTTTGGTCCTCTTCTGTTTCATATTTCAATGCTTTAAAAAAAGTCTTTTAAATACAACATAGCTGTTGCAAACATATCCAAAGTCAGGAACTACAACCTGACTAATGTCAAGTGTTAGATGGAGATAAAGGTGGAGACATTTGAGAGAAGAAAAGAGAATGGAGGAGGGGAAAGTATCTGTTCTGTCATGTCATTTCACTCTGACAGGTCAATTATTTATGAGGTAAAGAGTGTGTGTAGGTGTTTGTGTGTGTGCATGCACTTTGTCACAAACCATAGCCTACCGCTTCTTTTACACATAGAAGTTCAAAAGGCAGAGACAAAAAAACAAAACATAAAGGGGATGCCAAACAACCTAAGTGCAAAACAATAGTATGGCTATTTTAGTCATGGTGGTTTATGTGGAAGGTACATAACTAAAACTCTGACACACCAACAAACATCGGTGCAAACACAAGGAAACACACACACACACTTAATTCTGGGGTGTGGGCCAGCATGGTGGAGTGGCCTAATAAGCTTGTTTTAAGCCATCCCCTGGCAAAAATCCCACAATAGGCTTTTCCAAACCAAATGCTGTGAGCACAAACACAAGGTAGCTCACAGACACACACACACGCAAACACAGCCAGAGCCAATCAACTGTAAACTGCTTTCACCAGACAAAGGAAGATAAGGAGCTACGAGAGAGCGAGTAAAGAGAGTGACGACGACACTGACAGCGCGTATCGTCTCGCCAACCAACTCACAAAACCGTCTGAACCAAAATTAAACTGGTCAACTCACCACATCCTCCAAATGTACAAGCTAACAGCCTTCTCCTTACGCCGAAATCTCAATCCACAGCCAAGCTGCTGACAAAGGACTACACATGTTAAACGCAGACACAAAGCCACAACACTTAATACTGCAATCCTCCAATGTTCAGAGGCCTTGAAACAAAAAAACGATGTAATCCTGTGCTGCCCTGCAGGTTCTATATAAATGTACATTCCAGGTAGATTACCTCAGAGTATGAAAAGTGTATAAGTGTACCAGTTACACTCAAAACTGTCAGAAAGAAAAAAGGCTGATGTTTCTGTCCATCTTTACTTGTCCTAAGTGCGTTTGCCGTCTTAATAATTTTCTTGAGCAGCCTATTTCCTGGTGTCTACTGTTACTGGACTGTATTTTCTCCTTTCAAGACTTGATCAGACTCTATAGAACACGACTGCTTAGTCATTCCTGTTATATTTATTTGAAACTGTGATAAATTCTCTGGACAAGTCCACATGGTGTGGGAAACAAAACAAAAGTGCAGGCGTATGCACAGACCCCATACTCACTGATGACGGACCAGAGGACACAAACTACTAGTACTTACATCAGAGGTGTCTCTATGACAGATGGTCAAAGTCATGTCGGAATAGGTTCAAACTTCATATTTTTGCCTTTGCCATCTTGCACTTTTATAAGCAGATGTGCCAAATGCGGGGTGGATCTGACTGAGAAACTGAAGAAAAACTACAAGATGCCGAGCAGGCAGTTGACAGTCGCACTCCGCTCTATTTGACTCCAATAGGGCCTGTAAGTTACTAAATTAACAGCCTGCTGCACTCAATGAGACTTTGAAATGTCATTACTGACAGCCATTAGGAATAATGCAGGTTTGAAGCATTTCTGCATTGGCTTCACCTTTCTGATGCAGAACCTACATCCATCTTTGATATACAGTCCATGGTAGCAACACACTCGTGCCAAAGTAGCCCCCTGCGGTATGTGCAGTGAAGATCTACTTTCAATCTACATGTGGCCAAACCACTTGAACTACCCACATGCATATACCAACACACCCAGCAACCACTGAAGCCATGCTGATTAATCTGACACAGTGCCCTGGATGGCTACAAACTAGGGCTGCTCGATTATGGCAAAAATGATAATCACGATTATTTTCACTGAAATTGAGATC
>NW_024582741.1:405409-411979 GCF_018398535.1 Haplochromis burtoni
TTCAGCCCGCTTACTGCCTACTGACCAGTCTTAATATTGTCCACTAACCGACACACTGACTGATCTAAAAACTCTACATGACTGACCAAACTGTCCGCCGAGCCAAACGGGCCATCTGACGATGATAGGAAGGACAAGTGAGACACTGAGAACAGAGGGAAGAGCGAGGCTGATGCATCTGTCAGTGATAGACATGGAGAGTCCTCCAAACTGTTGAAATTTCTCCCTCCCGCTGAGTCCGTCTGTCCAACCAATCTTGGTGTCTTGCAGCGCAGTAATATTGTAAATGTCAGAAACGGCTTGCTATTCCTCCCCTCCGTCTCTATAATGGACATACCTGTAAAATCAATTTGCACTAATCATAGCTTAGTGTCAGGGAATCCAAATTTGATCTTCCAGTGCTGAAATCATTGCAGCGGAGCGCCAAAGACCAGGCAAAAATCAGAGGAGCGCATTTCTTAAAAGCATTGGGGGTGGGGGGGACATTTGGAGAGCCATCTTCCCCTCTGAGCTGTCTAAACAATGCCTTGTCAGTCATCACTGACTATTGCACTTGTCTCTAAAAACTCTACTCTTAGCATTTCAGATGAGGAGAGAAGTTTTGATGGCATGTGAGATTTGGTCTTTCCAAATCCGGGAGTGCCGCTCACTCCCACTTCTTTCTACGTCTGTCAGGTT
The DNA here is from genome assembly GCF_018398535.1 of Haplochromis burtoni. Classification (NCBI taxonomy): domain Eukaryota; kingdom Metazoa; phylum Chordata; class Actinopteri; order Cichliformes; family Cichlidae; genus Haplochromis; species Haplochromis burtoni. The sequence continues at coordinate 406,088 of NW_024582741.1, forward strand.
AAAGCCTATTGTTACTCACCCCTCTGGGATGATTGTGATGGTGACACTGCTGCTCTTTTCACTTTCAATCAAGTCTGAAATGGCTGACAAACAGGTCACAGTCTGTCTATCTGCCTCTTTATCTTTTGACAGTTTCTCTCATCATTGTTAGGTTTAATTACCTGGCTAAGTTAGATACTTCTGGGGCAGTCGCACCTTGCTACGGCCATCGCAACAAAGTAGGTAAAACTCACGAGAGATTTTAACACTCTTGTGATTGGTGGATTGAATAAAGGAAAAGAATAAATCCCTAGCAGTCCTTCAGCAAATTAGAGCTCCTTAAGAAGTAATTGCTTCTAGTCAAGAGTCGAAAAATTAAACATGATAGTGTATAATAGCCAGGCAAATTTTAACTCAGTTTTTCTCAGTTTCCATGGCTCATGTTGATCTAAGCCTTTTATTTAAAGTATAAATGTGATCTGGGCAAAAAGACCACAGCAGTAAACTGGGAAATCATTTTCCAAACATGTCATCACCATGAGGTTTAAGTACCCCTAACCCTAAGCTATTAAAATATGTGATTCCTGATTTCTCCCAGTCTTGGCAACAGGATTGAAATGAAAACAGTGCGAGTGACTTAAAACCTTACATTAACCTGATATTTTGGCTTACAATTTAATGAAAGCAAAAGCTACATGTTCTGAATTTCCATGTATTTCTTCTTCAGTTGGAAACACCAAAGCTACATCTCAGCTGTAAATACCTCAGAAATCTTTCGCCCTAACTACACGTCAGGTTGACGCAGCCTGCAGCTACTTTGTGGCTGGCCTGTTCAGCACTGTCCAGGGCATGTCGGGATACTTTTTTTCGATGCAGTTTTTCAGTACATCAGTGAGAGAATAACAATCATCATCTCAGCATAAGGAAAAATATTAAACAATATGGGGACTCATGTGTCAAGGAGATCGCTGAAATTATCGAAATGAATGATAATATATTTTTAGCCCTGAAAAAGTGACCACAGCGTCACACAGAGATCCTGGAGGGGAAAAGTCCCAGCTGGCTGGTACTGCATATAAAACACTGGGACAAAACCACACTTTAATTAACAGATAACACACCCGCTCGTGCATAAATGTGGGCAACGATGTCGGCCACTTCAGTAGGTTATGTCGTCAGCTCTGCAAAGATTCCCTGCAGAAATCTAAATCAGGCTGCAGAGTTGGGGTGATCGCTGATGATGACGACTCAGACCTCGGAGGGTGAAGTATTGCTTGGTGTACCCATTTTTACCCCAGTTGCTTTCACATATAGAATCCTTTGTGTGTGACACTGAGGGTGTCTTCAGCAGATGGGCATGCAACGATACTTGGTACAAAGACGCTCCATCAGACCGTCTGCAAGAACACACAAACACACGTAAACACGGTGAACAAAGCAACCTTTTCAGAGCCTGTCTGCTTTTGTTCTTAATGCCACACTGAGGAGAAAGATGAAACGGTGCAAACTACTCAGTGATATTCACAGAAGATATTGCTAATCTCTCTCACACTCGCGTGCACACACACACACACACTTCATGCATGCTAGTTGTGAGCCTGGATCAGCAAAACAGATGAATTTCTAACAAGGTGAATCAGGAGTGTGATGTGTGTAAACTGGGAATGTTGCCAACTACAACGATCTGGCTGAATCCTCAGGGGGAAGAAGAAGAGAAAAAAAACACCTCTGTGGATGTATATATGTGTGCGTGCCTGTTCTAATGTAGGTAGGCGCACTTGCCCCAAAACCCCACAGACACACACTCTACTACTGACATCTTTCATGCTTGAAAAAAAAAAGAAGAAGAAAAAGGAAAAAAAAAGTGTGTCTTGTGTGGCATTTGTGGTTATTAACACTTTGATTGCGGGCTGTGCTCGTCTAGAAGGGAAAGATGAAATATGATGAACTTAATATGAACTTAATTTGGATTACACACAATTCCATCACCATGTACAGCATGTGTGTAAGACTTCAGAATTCATAGTGTTGGTTTGTTTATAGTGTGTAGGCAGAGTTTTAAAATGATTGCGTGAAGAGACTGGAGGGACCTCCATTGTACATCTTTCCATTATACTTGGAGACACCCTGTAGCTATTTATATATTATATGTATATATTTTACACACACACACGCACACACACACCACTGCGCCTTGCCTCCCTGTTATACACCATCTGTCACTTGATGACAACTCCACCCACAGAAACAAATCAGCCAATCAGGAGGCCAAGAGCTCCCTATGCTAGGCCATTAACCCTTAATCAGCTGGGTTTATGGAGCTGTGAGCCGAGCCAACGCGTGCATGTACGCTCACACACAAGCACACTCTAGTCGTATTCAACCAAAAGCCTCGATTTAGATAGACGGGGAAAAAACCCCGCCCACCCCTCCCACCGCACTTTAAAGCTGTGGAGGAGACCATCCTTGATTCCATTCATCTTCTTTCCCCCAAAGCACTGTGCCGACACTACAAACACTTTAACAAATTTAGGGGGGCGGGGGGGATGGGGTGCAGTAATCCTGTGTGGGCGTCAAAATGAAGGCGCAGCATTTGGCAGAGTGATATTGATGGGTGGCTAATTAAAGGGACCCCCCCCCCCAAAAAAAAACAAACAAAAAAACAACAACCCTTAGATGCCGTCGACTCCATATACTAACCACCACCACCATATCAAACAGCATGTCTCTGTGTGACTTGGTGAACAGACTCGTCTCGGACAGGAACAAGCAACGGTGGTCCTCGTACAGGAGCCTGCAGAAGGTGGAGAAATGTTTCAGTCATTCACGCTTACTCCGAGCTGTCGGAGGCTGCTGCAGAGCAAAAACACAGACTACCACTGGCAACAGCGATGCAAAAGAGCAGAGCTTCCACAGGATGAGAGACTCGCTTTTGCGGTACTTACAGAAAAAAAATAAAAACATTTACAGGAAAACTGGAAAGTAAATGTTCAAAAGCTCAGATATGGACGGCACCCTGCCACATTTGACCACCATTTATCACTAAAGCACTTTTAACATAACTGCCTTGCGACAACATGCCATTTCATACAAGCATGAAGAAGCATGGATTAAAAGTTAGATAAAACATCCAGTAGTGTCAGAATTTAAAAACAGATCATTTTTAGAGCTTGAGCTTGCATTTCTAGTCTGTTCTTGTACCAATTACTGCTGATGTGCATCAGCTTGGTTTAGTTAAGTAACCATCTTAACTATTGTTTTTTTTTTCCTTTTTTCTCTGCCACCCACAAACTCCTCATCTCTTCATGCCAACTGTTCTGTGCTGTCATTTCTCACTCTGCTTTCCAGTCACGGCTGCTATTTGCAACTTTTATCAGAAAACTGCATGTCAGCAGAAGTATGCTCTGGAGAAGAAGAAAAAAAATGCATGTTGGTGCCACCTTTCACCCCCTGTGCCATCTTACTTCCCCTTTTCCTAAAGTAGCCAGGATTCGTCCTCCTCCACCAGACAACACATCCCTCTCAGCCTGTGGCCCTCCCCATTTCCCATCTGTTCTGACAGCTCCAAGGTTAACACAGCTCCCCCCTCCTGCTCGTGCCCACACACACACACACACACACACACACACACACACACACACACACACGAAGATCTTTTCAACCTGCCATCTATCTTTGCACAACACACACACACACAGTGAGTACACGATCTTCCCCTCTGCCTATCAAACCATCCATCCATCATTCACGCATGCATCCTTCCATCCCTCCCTCTTGCAGTGTTTGCTGATGTGATAACAGCTGATTGATTAATTTGTGATTTCCCAGCAGCTCTGTCCCAAACACACACACGCACACACAGACACAAGCGTGCACACGCACAAACACGCACGAACCGCCGGGACTCATTTGTCATGATTACATTGAATTGATTCCCTGATTTGCTCCATTCTGTTGCAACTTGTGGGGGGAAGAGAGAAAGAGGAAGAAAGAGAAAGAAGTGGGAGAGAAAGGTTTAATCAAGTCCTTTTCAGCTGATGTGTCACTGTGAAAACAAACAAACAAAAAAACAGAAAAAAAAACAACTGCAGATCTGACAGAACAGATGAGGGTGGAAATCAGCTGACGACTCCTCAACCCGACTGAGCATAGGGCAACAAAGACAGACGGAGGAAAAAAAATTGAGGAAGAGAATTCAGGGGGCGGAGAGGTAGCACTTGGATTGCTCCGAAGGGACGAGCATGTTCTGCAAAATACTTGCCGAAAAGAGATAAGGACAGACAAAGACCGGTCACAACCATCAGAATGAGCAAGAACACATAAGGCAGGGCTTGCGCGTGCTATTTTAGAGCCATCTTGACTGAGATAAAAGCTTGCGTGGATGGATGGCTGACATCCTTTGCTTGACGTGCGTGAAATTCAATCAAGGACTCGATTTGTCTACTTTGAAAGCAAGCTGAAGCGGTCCATTTCAAGACTCTAACACATTCCGCTTTTTAATGGAGAGTCATTTGGTTGATTCATAGCATTGTGAGCGACACTAGAACGAAGGTTACTTGGCGAGGAGAAACGCTATAAATGGTGCTTTCAGCTTTTCAGGAGGATACAGGACCAGAAACCTGAGAGCAGAAATGCACACATGTACACACACGCACACACAACCATTGTGGGGAAGACAAAGCTGAAGCTGTGTGGAGGTGAGGCAGAGTTAAAGGGCTTTAGTACAGTGTCATACGCTGCAGCATTCCCAGTTCACTCAAGGCTACATTAACGATAAGGAGGGCACATTTTTTTTGTTGTGGCCTGTTGTTTGCACTGTTTCAGCATAGAGGCATTACTGTGCCGTGGCCTTGTCTTACAAAGGGCAGAGCAAAAGCAATTTATCACGCTGCAAACACTTAGAGAGTCAAGTCACTTGCTTGCATGTGGTGAAGCCTACAAATTTGGGTTAGAAGAAGCAACAGATCCTTCAAGTCCTGTAAGTTGGGAGGTGGGGCCTGCACCTCCCAACTCAGGATGGGACTCGTTTGTTCAGCATATCCCACAGATGCCTGATTGGATTGAGACTTGGGGAATTCGGAGGTCAAGTCAGCACCTCAAACTCATTGTTGTGCTTCTCAAACCATTGTTGAACCATTTCTGCTTTGTGGCAGGCGCATTAGCCTGCTGAAAGAGGCCACAGCCATCAGGGAGTACCGTTTCCATGAAAGGGTGTACATGGTCTGGAACAATGCTTAGGTAGCTGGTATATCTGTTCCTTCTTTGGGCCACTTTTGATAGACACTGACCACTGCAGACCGGGAGCACCCCGCAAGTGCAGCGGTTTTGGAGATGCTCTGATCAAGTCGTCTTACCCTTACAATATGTCTTCTTGTCAAACTCGCTCAAATCCTTACACTTACCTTGCATTTTCCTGCTTCTAACATCAACTTTGATAACAATGTTCACGTGCTCCCTAATACATCCCACCCACTAACAGGTACCATAATGACGTGGTCTTAATACTATGACTGATCAATGTGCATGCACCGAGAAGAGCTACAGACTCCGTAGAGGGACTAACCTGCAACACGAGGCATCGGCGTTGTAAGGATGCAAAGCAAATTTTCCCCTTACACAAGGGTCCCACAGCGCACTGGGCGTCATCTCATGTCAGACTTGTGTTGATTCCCACAGAAACTAAAGCACCCAAGTGTCACATCAGCCACTCAGAACTGAATATGTAAATGAGCTGCTCAGTGCAATCTAAAGTGGAGACATGCCTAAAGGCTACAAAAAAAAATCTGTCAAACAGCCTCCGTATCTGTTCTGCTAGTAGCCACTTCCTGTGAAACCCATTGTACAGAAATTCAATTAATTCCACTTGCTTCTAACACACACACACACACACACACACACACACACACACACACA
>NW_024582741.1:411999-416183 GCF_018398535.1 Haplochromis burtoni
CACACACACACACACACACACACTCCATTTGACCTTAGAACTGAAGAAGCTTCTCGGATGAGAGGTGAAACGTCTTCAAGCAACTTAAAGAAGTCCAGGAAGTCTTTGCAAGCTCCTTTGACTACAATGACCTGGATGACTGAGAACCACAGACATAACTACAACGGTCTGCTCCCTTTTCTACTTGCTTTTCAAAACAAAGCCATGCACAATGGGACACACACACACACACGTTAACTGTTACTGCACTGGATTCACCCTTTAGTTACCATTGACGTATACACATTCTGTATATACTCGTGTACACATGTAGCACAGGTATGTTGGACTTATAATTTGGATTACATATACGGGCTACAGGCGTATGGTCAACCTTTGCCTGTAGCAAAATTTGTGAATACTCGTGTCATACTTTTAAGTAAATTCATAAAAATGTGTGCATCTATGTACGCTACGCACGTAGTATTAATGCACACGCGTGCACATTTAAACAAGCACGGGTTTCCTGCTCGTGTTTACGTATGCAGAGGCTGTTCTATGCGTCTCTCCCTCTGTTGCCCTTTTGTCTCTTCTTTCTCAGTCTCCCTGCGCACTTTGCCCTTTTCCTAAACCTGCTGTGGCCTTAGCCACGGTTTTTGTTTATTATGGCGGCATGCAAAGCAAAGGAACAACCATCTGCCATATGCATGCAGCGGCTGTCTTAGGAACAACAAGGGCTGGCATCACAATGCCTCTTTAGCTTGTGTGTGTGTGTGTGTGTATTTGTTCTTCATGCACAGTCTGCAGGGCAAGATAAGTATGCATTTAAGAGGCTTATATTTCATTTCAGGAACTGAAGGAGACAAAATGGCTCCATTCTGAGTTGGCGAACACAACACAAGGAACGGTGGGGTGGCAAAAGAAAAAAAAAAACAGAAAGGGAAAGAAAAAGCTTGCTGTGATGCCGTTTGTGTATGCACACACAGAAGGAACAGAGGCACAAAGCCGAGCATTTGTAGCTAGCGCACAAACACAATTGAGCACAAAGCGGAACATTTCAAATACAAATCCAGCTTTATTAATCTGTGCGTTTTGTTTACTGTACGGTTAAAAAGCCAAAAGTGTGACGGGAGCTGCCAGATCGGCGTGTGAAGGCTGAGCAAAAGTAACTTTTAGAAGTGGTGAGTGTTGACCCAGGCTTGTCAAACACATGTCACGCTCTCATGGTGCTTCTGAAGCAAAGTGTGCTGGATACACAAGTGCACAAAATTAGCAAAAAAAACCCCCCAAAAGCAAAAACTAAACACACACAGTATGAATAATTAAATACGTTTTTGATGCTTTGCATAGTACAGTACAGTACAGCACGTCAACAATTCAGGGCAAACGCTGCTGTGTTTCAGCTTTAATTCTGACAAAAACGATGCAAAATTGCTCCGACTTTGAAGCCAGTCATGTCAGATAATTTTAGATGTTAAGATTCAAAAAATCTGAATTTGGATCTGAGCAAGACAAGGGGAAATAAAAGTGAGTGCTGCTGGTTTACTGGTTAATTTGGTTGCCCATTTACCATAGTAACAAGCTAGTCCCGCTGAGGCTCCTATCCTAACAAAAGAAATTCAGACATGGACTCGGTTCAATCCCTGCTGGCGCTGTAGGTTTTCGCAAATCGGGAAAATAAATAGTCTCTGTAGTTATGTTCGGCTTCAACTTCTGCGAGAAGATTTTCTTCGGTTGTGTTGGAAAAAACGAACGATTTTGTCTCACACAAAAGGTCATGACATTTGTGGTTTTGTTGGACCGTCTCCACATCTGAGTTTAGAAACCTTTCCAACCCCCTGATTAGCCTCCACCCCTGTGGAGCTGATCACTGCTCGCCATGCACAGCCATGCATGAAACATGAATAATGAAATATAATAATTAAAAAACAAAAAAAAAAGAAAAGAAAAACAGCTTGCAAGCCAGTATACAAGCTGACGACTCACACACGTCCTTCTTCTCTTCATCTCTCTCTCTCACACACACACACACACACACAGGTGGGGGGGACTTCTGGTTGACTTCATCAAGCTCTCATCAAGCCAAGCCACCATATGGGGATGGGGCCCAAAACAGAGGGGAATTTGATTGTGTGTGTGTGTGTGTGTATTGCAGAGACCCCCCAGCCACCCACCCCTGCACTCATCCCCAAATACAACACAAAGGAAGCATGCATCACCAAATCAGGTTTGTCTTGCATGAATTATGACGCTACTGCTGCCCCATTAAGACTCCCCCTAGCGCGGACACAAACACACGGACACCCTGAAGGTGTGTTGAGCTACAACAGCTGAAACAAGACAAACAAGGAGGTCCAGACACACTGATTGCTACCTCCTCCTCCCCTTTCCATATTTCCATTTCCACAAAAACATACACATGCACTTCTCCTAATTCCACTGTTATGTCTCCATTTCTACTCCTTTAAGTTTTAGTCTCATGTCCCTCCCTGTTTTCTCTCTCCTTGTATCCAGCAAGCCAGCATGGCACCCCAAACATCCTGAGAATCCCAGCTCCCAGCGCCCCTTATCTGTCTTCTCCTGCCCACACCCACCACCATGTACCCGGGGCCTGCTTGCTGACGTAGGCAGACATTCACATACATTGAATCTTAATCTGGGCGTGACCTGCTTTTTCTTGGCTTCCCTCCCCTACTGGCTGCCCCCAAAGAGTCAGCCTTTCACAGGCAAGCGCACACCCCTTCTCCCCAAGCACCGTCTACCTCGACAACCCCCTCTAAAAAAAGGTTCACATTGCAGGCCTCGAGGCTGGGGCCTCGCCTGCCATTGTTAGCCCACAATGGGTGAGAGGCGGCTGGCAGGCAGGCAACAGCCAGGAGGCCTTGTGGAGGAAGCTGGGGAGAGTGTGAGTCAAGCAGTTACTAAAAGGGAGGAGGATGGCGAAAGATGGGCTTCTTGCTTTGCAATTTAAACCCAATTTCTCAGATGAACGAGAGATGAAAAGAAAATGAAAAGTGGAAACGAAGTACCATAAACATCATATCAGAAAAACAATATCTAACAGAAGAGGGGGAGCAGCTTAACCACCTCAAAAAGGATGTGTGAATGATGCAAGCTCTGTTCACAAAGCCACTATAGCATCATACTGGACACAGGCTGTCTACTCTATTGAATCCGCCATCTAAAGCTGGGATCAAGCTTAACAAAGTGAGCTTTATCCTCCAGTGGAGGTTCATTTATTTATTTCAAATAGGAGCATCTGTCAGTGCAGCCGGGCTGCGTCTCTGAGGTTTACAGTGTTCACACAGACAGCAGCACTGTTTAAGAAAATTAAAAAAAATAAAAATACTGTCTGCTATTTCAGCAACACAGCAACCTTTGCTGAAGTTTCATGTGGCAGGGCCGAGATCAACCAAACTTTCAAGAGCCGCAAAACTTTATAGTTATAAAGTACTTCAGTGTTATTATGTCCATGGGTTTGTACAATTATTTTGAACTTCTAGACATGGTGGACTATACATTAAAAGATCGCTGTGAAACAGTTAATGCAGTACTTTTATTAAACTGCTTATATAAAAGCTGAAAGTCTGAGCCAAAAATGACAAAAACTGTCCAAATAGTTATGGAGCTACATACTGTTACAGTGGTGAAACCAAGGTTTGAAATAATGAGCTTTGCTCAAGTACAAGACATTTTCAAGCTTCAGACTGCTTTTAACATTCTGCTTCATGCAGCTGTTTTTTCCTTCTGCTCTGTGCTATGCATTCAGTTCAGTTATATTTATACAGAGGCAAGTCATAACAACAGTCACCTGAAGGTGCTTTGTATTAAAGACACAACAAACATACAGACAACCCCCAATGAGCAAGTGCTTTGGTGATAGTAGGAAGGAAAAACGCTCAACAGGAAGAAACCACCAGCAGAACCAGCCTCTGGGAGGGGCAGCCATCTGCCACAACCAGCTGGGGGTGAGAAGAGGAAGACAGGATCAGCATATGATGCAACAGAGAGGGGATTCCATGAATATGCTCATGTCAGAGAGACAGCGCTACAAACACAATGTACAATTGTTACAAATGTCTTGAAATGCAGTTCTTTCCTTATCCTTGAGTTCAAGTCCTTTCAGCTGCGACACATTTTTAGGCTCTACCCTGTGTCCTCTCGCCACTGCTCTACTCCCTCTACACTTCAGACTGTGTGGCCAC
>NW_024582741.1:417322-437160 GCF_018398535.1 Haplochromis burtoni
CTGTGTGTTATACTTGTATAACTATGCATGTGACAAATAATAAAGAACCTAGAACCTTGAACCTACCCTACAATCTAAAAACAGGTCTGTTGCTTTGACTCAGGTTTGGCTGCAGAGCACAAGCTTTCAATGAAAAAAGCATTAGAGATTTACATGGATTAAAAGAGCAAAAAAAGCCAGTGGGCACCAGACAACAGCCACCAACGAGTTTGCAACACAAACTAGAACCATTTGACCTGCAGCACGACAACACACTAGAGTTTCAGCTCCAGCAGTACCATGTGTGACACACAAGGTAACTCTTACTCTTCATTTCAGTGTTGAACCACAAGCCACCATTGAATGGAAAACAAGCACACATTTACACCGGCAGTCGTGCAGTAATGTCGACCATGACACATAAAAGCATGCAGCTGTTCATGGACGCACACACACATACACACGCACACACACACACACACACACACAGCAATCCAATAATGTCTGCCGTCATATACACAACCACAGGCATGCTTGTGCGTGAACACACACAGCTGAGCCGTGGGAGCAATCATCTGATAATGTCAACTGTCACAAGAATACACAAAGTGCGTGCACACGCGCGCAGACACACATGCAGAAAGAGAGGCAGAACAAAGAAGTGGAGGCTGGTGAACAATGCGCCACAATGCTCTCTGGCAGGGACTTGAGTTTACAAAAGAAAAAGGTTTCCAATCACTAGACATTCATTCTCACACACACACACACACACACACACACACACACACACACACACACACACACACACACACACACACACACACACACACACACAGAACTGGGGTGCGAGAAAGGGACACAGACCTTTACGATACACACTGAGGGACACACAATGCCGGGCAGACCATTCTCTCACTTCCTCCATTCAGTCATTCAATTGCTCTTTTTCGTCTTGTCCCCCCTTTCCCCATCAGCGTGCTCTGAAATAAACTGTTTCCCAGATTACACTTCTCTTTGCTCTGCTTTCTTCACTATGAGGGTCTCATTCATTTTCCTCCAAGCTGGTAATATAGGGCAGATAGGAGAGATCGGGAGCACGCCTGCTGGCCACACTCAGTATGGCACCACACACACACACGCATACACCAACCCATCACAATAGCTCGGATTCACACAGTGCACGGATGGGTTAAGACTGAACCAACAGTGATGCAAACCTTCCAATTGGCTCCGTACAGACAACGCAGGGCTGAGAATAACAACGTATCGACAGAATGCATGTGAGCATGTGGGCTGCTAGTATACAAGGTTTTCATTCAAACAAAGCTTATATAAATTACATATAATTATAAATGTAATACTGGGAGAAAAAAAAACCCTCCCTGCAACGTGAAAGGACAGATCTACGTTTCCCAGTGGCTAAAAAATAAATCTCAGCTCAAATCCTTCTTCTCTGGGCCCAGACCTGCAGCAAGCTTTTTAAGAGTGTTCAGTTGTCAAGAAAATCAAGAGCAGGTATTTGTCAGCCGTCCTCTACCCTCTGCTATTTCCCTCTGGCAATGAAAACTGCTATTGTGAAATGTCTTAAAAAAACCCAACCTGGACCTACATTCTTTTACGCTTCAGCGATTTCTTTGAAAGAAATGCCTTCAGAAAAACTGTTGAAAAACTGCAGGCCTAGCTTAATTTAACCTGTGACTGTACCCTGCAAAAAGGGAATGTACAAATGGCTGTATGTTCCCTTTAGTACTTGATGAAGGCATAGACCTTTAATCACTTTTACATATTTTTATAATATGGAATCCCCCAGGGCTCCATTCTGGATCCTGTGCTGTTTAAAATGTAATGTACATGCTGCCTGTTTGAGTGTAATTGAAATGTTTATCTTTTTAAATAGAGTGCACAGAGTAGATGGACTGCATCATGGTGAGCAACTCTCAAAAAGAAAAGAATAACTCAGTGTTTCTAACAAACTGTTTTTGAGTAAAGCCATCCAAACATTTCACATCCCCTCCCATTAGATCTCTCCCTTACCCTCACTTTCAAAGTTCATCAGCTGCTAATCACCTAGCAACTGCCATTCCTGTATCACATTTGTTCACAGGTTGCTGCTGTGGCATTTCTTGATGTCACCGAGCTGCTCTATGCATGTGATCCAAGCCGCATACTTCAAAAGGACTTCAGTAACTGGAATGATGTTGGGTTTCCACTTGGGCAAAGCATAATAGACATTAGATTGGAGATGTCATGCAACGTCTTGCAACTGATTGTGAGGCCAAAGATAGATAAATAAATAGAAATGAGAATAAAAAGAATTAAGGTGTAAATGCAGATTTGGTTTAGTTAAGGCTTACAGGCTGACTTGTAAAGTAGCCTTACTGGTGATGGTGAAGGAGAGGAGAGAAGAGGGACTGACCATGGTTCTTCATTCTAGCCAATCAATATCTGGAGTTGCATTCGTGTGGTTAATGGTAACCAATCACAGATGGAAACTTGACATGGCCAAGAAGACCATGGAGAAGGTCTGTCCACTCTCAGAGTTTGGGGCTACAGGATACTGCATAGACAGAGCATGTGGGCTACTGGTACAACAGGTTTTTTAAGAGTTTTTTTTTTCATTCAAATAAAAAGCTCAACCAATCAAAAACTCTTAAAGTTGAGATACATTACCCATGTGCTCTCTCTTAAAGCGATCAGACACACCAGAGAATAACTAATTGCCCGGATGTGCATGGAAAGGTTCAACATCTTGTTTTCTAAAACCACTGTGGCAGTTTGCTCTTGTGGTTGACCAACATCTCACCATGTCAGCGGGTTTTGCCTTTTTAAGCCATAATGTAACTTCAGCACGAGTCTTCCTCATCTCATTTGACATGTAACTCTGTCTCACTCTACTTGTGTGCAACTTGCTTTTCCTTTCTTACTAACTCCATCTCTGCAGCCACCTATCCTTGCTCACCGCTGACACAGACACACACAGGCGTATACAATAAGAGGCTGATTAATAAGTGTGTCTCTCCCTTGTTTTCAAAGTGTTGGAACAGGGAAGGCCATCTGAAAGGCACTTCAACCCAAATTATGTAGATTTAAAAACAGCTTTGGACACATGAGGCGGCAGGAGGTGGGAGGGCGAAGGGGGTTGCAGGATTGCACTCTCACTCATGAATATTAATGAACAGACACTTTAAACATATCCTCTCATGGTTCACCACATGGGGAGAACCAGCCAATCAACTTCTTTTGAGACATTCTCTTTCTACCACCCCAGTTTAAATCTGTCAAGCCAGTCTGTATTTTTTTTTTTTTTTTGGCCTCAATGTGGAAACGGCAGTGCCAGAGCATTTAAATGCTGTTCAATAAAAAGGACTTAAAATAGGACTGTTGCATAACACTTAAAAAGAAAAAAAAATCTTCTTGTCTATCAAACAAAAGCCTGTGTTTTCATAACTAAAACTGCCATGCACAAAAGAACGTGATATGCAACTTATTTTGAAAGGCTTCAGTCAACAATATAAATGCATCTTTTCAATAACATGCAGTCCTGTTTACAGTCAGGCTCCCAGTTAGCTGGCTTGGGGAGTGTTTCTTCCCCTAATTTTTTTTGTATGAATAATGCTTTGTAAAACCCAAAACATGACGGGGAAATAAACACTCTAGTACAAACAAAGGCTGCTGATGAGAAAGGAAATAGTGTTAACAGTAGTCCCAATGTAGCTCCCATTCTAAAACCACATGCTCTGTAATGGCACTAGAGAAAAAACAGAACCTTCTCGTGAGTGGGAAAACCGGTTGTGATTCTTATGAATGTAAGTAGTTCAATTCAGTTCAGTTTTATCTGTATAGCACCAAATCACAACAGTTGCAGGAGCTCTTTAGTGTAAGGTAAAGACCCTGAGATAAAGTCTCTTTTCTACTAGTACCTGCTTGGCTCTGCTCCATACATTTTACCCATAATAATTGAGTGCCACCAAACATGCTGGGGTTGTTATAGCAACATGGCTGAAAGTCCTGTGACGTCATTTGTATGCAACACAAACAACACAACAATGGAGGACGTTGATGGGATGGTATAATTGCTGCTCAGTCTGTGGCTTTTTGTCAGACTCGGGGACCACTGCATTTTTTGTGTAGCCATCTCCCTCTACTCAAAAATGGCGGGTTTGGCTTTTGTGAAGGAGTCGCTTCCATGACTCATCGACTTGCATGCAGTCTATATACATCACATATTTAGAATGAACGAGCTCGCTTGGAACCCAAGCTGGCCAGGTACTAAAAAATAACTTTGAGAAAAGCAGAGTAGGTATTAGTGGAAAGGGGCTATAATAGAGAGAAAATCCCAGCAATCAAACAATCCCCTGACAACTGACCCCTGAATTATACTTCTGCATCAGATCTTAGTTGATACATCCGCAATAACTGGAACCTCATTTTAACCCTACATTGTAACAACCTACGGAACTACACTGCCTTTTATCTCTGCAGTGTAGGGATAAAAAGAGTTTCCGGTTGCTCCACAAGTTAGAAAGTAGATTTCCATCAGAACTCTAAACTTGAGCTCGAAGCTGATGAGTTAATAAGAATGGTCCCAGACCTGGTCCTGGTCTTCGAAGGCAACCAGATCGTATGTACTTTGCACACGGTCACAGTAATTTTGGTCGTGCTGCAATCTCCAATCAACGTTTTCTCCTAGTGTGACTAGGAGACCCTCACTGTGTCACATGGTTGGAGTTTAGACTCTGATGTGTTTAAACTGGATGTTTTTGACCACATTTGACTCTTTGTAGAAGAGCTAACACATGTATACATTTCAGGTTACAAATCTCTTTTCTTTTATTAACTTTAAATACAGTGACATGAAGTGTGGATTCACTCTTTTACTTTGCTTACAGTCAAGAACTGAGAGAAGTTTACTGTAGTGCTCCAGCACTGCCACTGAAGAAGCATGTGTCATTTCAGAGCTTCTCGTGTTAATACTCTTTACACAATTTAAGTCACGCATGACCTTTCACCTCTTTGGTGTAGCACGAGCAGAAATCAGAGGTACTGTATGTCCGAAGTTAAACACCAGTGGCAACTAAGCTGGCAATTACATGCAGCGGTGTTTGATTTCTAATTCTTTTGGGCTCACTTGTGTTTCTAGTTTACGCCACATCAAGGTCACGGCCATAAAGGACACACATGCAGAAACGCACACGCGAAAGAGGACGACGAGGGAGAGTGAGTGAAAGACTCCTCACAACAATGCGTGTTGTGGGCTGAATACTGAGCATAGCACAAAACAAAAGCATGAGCGACAGCCAGCTGGCTTGGCACCACTTGGCACGGGACAAGGCCGCTTGTCCTTGGCATGACAATGAAATGCACAAACACACACACACACACACACACACATAAAAAGACACACACAATTTCTCCCTCTCTTCTCAGGTATAAAGAAAAGTGGTGCTACAAAGACGCCTGACACTTAAAGAGTTGTGATCGTCAGATTCCAGTGAAGAGAGCCAGTGCCGGGCTACAAAACAGAAGCAACAGAATCCGCTTTTCATCTCAGAAATAAGAGTGGGATAAGAAACACAGAGGAACTTGAACAAGACTCAGCTGGCTGCTGTGGAGAGAGCTGGACTGATATTTGGGATAGGCTTTTTTTTTGTGTGTTTTGTTTTTAAACCTCACTTGCAGTGCTGGGAAGTAAGTGGATGGGTTCAAAACAAGTTTCAAGTTTTTTGAGTCAAGGCCTGGCAAGTTCTAACCTCACGAAGGCCAAACACACCTCAATCAAAACACTTTCCATTATCCGACAAACCTTTGTCTTCCATCCTTAGCAACAGAAGTCAACCAATTACTGATGCATCAGTTTTAGTCACTAACTTTAGTGGCATACATTTTAACATGAGTTCATAACGGAAAAACAAACTGATACCTTTGAGAAGAGGAAAGCAACATTTGGAACATGACCAGCAGCTGAGTCATAGATTAGAAGCTCAGCTTTACTGCAGATTACAATGCCTCTGAAGCGGCACCAGCTCCAATTATGCAGCATTAAACAGTGCAAGTATCAAACTAATCAATATCAAGACCCAAACTATAATCAAGTGTAGAACATTGTACAGCTGTGTTTGACCACCATGTTCAGTAAGACTTGGATCCAACTCTGAATTCATACCTGATATAAAAGTAGCCAGTTTGTAAAGGTCTGTACAGCTGGTCAATCGCACAGTTGTTCCAAGAAGAAATGGAATGACTGGTGGAGCCAACACTGAAAACAGCCTTGATTATCAAGGCAAATCACAGCAATACAGAGGAGAACAAACAGGTTCCAGTTATTGGTTATTAGAGGGGTGACTTTTTCGATAAGTTTGGCCACTTCCCCCCTCTTTATAGGTTTGTTGTTTTTGTTCTTTTCCTTCAACTTGAAATGTGCTTTTCTCACTGTGAGAAATGGGGAGGCATGTAAGGGCGTGCTTTAGGTGAAAATGCAATTGCCTGGAAACTGAGCGTAAATGTATAGACCACAAGAAAAAAAACACATGTTAGATGTGAAAGAATGACTCAGTTGGTGATGACTCAGTGAATGGCTACCTCTTAGGGGCCCATTATACTCTTCACATTGGTCGTGTTATGTGCAAAGGGTGACGTCAAAGCTCTGTACCATTCATACTAGCGCTAATGGTGCAAGTACTTGCTGCAGTACTCTCCTGAATCATAGGTGTCATCACTCAGACAATACCTTGAAATCAGCGCTGGAGTAGAAATCAAAATGAAAAGCCAAAAACATTAAAGTGGTGATAGAAACCGACAAATCAACCTGTTTGCTATGTGGGGGAATAACACTTCATGCCTTACACGCGCCTTCTCCTCGATCCCTGCAAAACTTAACATAGAATGAACTGAGAGGAGTTCTGCCCATTCCTCTCACACCACAGCTATGCTTTCATATAGTGTTAGTATAGTTAGTGCATAGGAGACAGTGCCACGGTTTAAAGAAAACACACTGTGCCCTCTTTTCACTAGCCCTAAATACTGTTATTATCTATATGGCTTACAGGACAGTAGTGATTGTATGGAAAGCAGCTTAACAGTTGTTCCAGTGACTCAGATGCCATTCAGAGCACAAATCCTGTAATCAAGAGTCAGCGTGCATGCTCAGTGTGTTCCCCCTAGCGATGCTAACACAACTGTTCCAACATATAGACGTTGTCCATTTTAAGCTAACTCTCTTTTTTGCAGCAGCAGCTTCCATTGATAACTCATATGAGTCACAATGAGGGGACCGGGCAAGCCCGGCTATACACTAGCTACCATTGTGAAACACTGCCTGTAGCTTAAGGTTAAATGTAGCTGCCTGAATCCCAGACGCCCCACCTCTAATTCTTATTTGTTGAAACATTACTGCTGGCAGGAGAATAAAGACGTGACTAATGGCCAGAGTTTAATCTTCACATCCAGTTACGATGTGTAAATTCAAAAGGATGCGGCGGGGCTTAGGGGTGCTGGAAAATGGCTGACGGTAAAACCCTTTCAAGGGTTTGATAAGCCAGAAACCGGCATCAGGAAATAACGGGTGAGGATGGGAGTGCCCTGGGTTTACTCATTCATTCAATCTGCGTGTGGTTGAGGACATGTTAAATTTGTAGGAAGAGATGAGGGAACTGCACGGACCTAAAGGGAAGCATCGAGAGAGAGAGAGAGAGAGAGTGCAAGGGCCTCCTTACTCAGCAGGAGCTGTCTGCCAAGGCAGGAGTCAGGCAGGGGGCGACTGTGTGTGTGTGTGTGTGTGTGTGTGTGTGTGTGTGTGTGTGTGTGTGTGTGTGTGTGTAATTGTGTACATATGAGAGAGACAGAGAGCGAGAGAGAGAGCGAGTGAGAGCGCGCCCACGTGCCAAATACAATGACCCCGCAAAGCTGGCAGGGCACCGGGTGGTTGTGAGTGTGTGTGCGTAGGAATGTGGTGTATGCTTGCATTCCTGGGATGCATGCTGCTAGATTCTCCACAGTAACAGGGAGAGGAGTCTGTCTCAGCAGCAGGAAAGAAGGGGTGGGAAGGGACTGGGAATGTGTAAGAAAGGGTAAAGCGCTGTTGCAGAGAGAGAAAAGAAAGAAAAAACAAAAGCGCAAACCAGCAAACAATCTTTAACTCATAGTTTTTGCAGAATTGTAAGAGGTACCACATTGGGCATCACACCATTACATACACATTACATACCATTGTTATGTCAGCTTGTCAGGTAGAGAGTTTTCAAGATACATTAAAAACTGTTGAGAGCCACATAAACCCCAAACCAGCCACTGATATCCAAAGAGTTCTGTTTATGCTACATGGAGAGTCTGCACAGTGAGTCGCGACCTTCATTAAATTGTGTAATTTATGTAACGAAATTACTCTAAGGAACTATTGAATAATAATTTCAATACTAATTCCAATCTATGTTTCGAACACACTTGGATGCCACACAAACACTAAACAATGCCAATTTTGACTTGTTTTTTTGTTTTGTTTTTTGTTTTTAAATGACCAACATCAATCAGACAAATAAATAATGGCACATTACAATAATCCCCAGCATCCAGGAGATCCCGTGGACAGGCCTAGGAGCGCTTGCAAGCTGAGTGCAGAGGTGCACGAAGCATCTCGAGAACAGAACAAGGACTACCGTGGACAGCCGAAAATTGTGACCTATGACTGCGTCACTGAGGTCTGCAGTATGGCAGGAGAAGAGAGCAGACCAGCAGAATGATACTGCAAAACGCCGCAACACTGAAGTTTAAAAAAATACTATTAATATATCTGGGAGGCCTACCCAAGTAACGCATATAACACTGATATATGACTCAAAGCTAAAAGTTCCACCTCTGAAGACTACATAACAACTAAATAACAGGTTTTCTTGTAAGTGAACCTGCTGTCATAATTCTATTAAATATGTCATATCATCAAGATGTTACTAATTTTCTGCATCCAAATCAATCATCTCTAGTATAAAAGCAATACTTGGCCAAAATGACTGATGCTTGGTTGTGTCAACAGAGCCCAGCTGGAAGCCAGCAGACAATAGAGAGGAGTGGATGATTGGACACCAACCAAGAGAAAGATGAGGGCTAGAGAATGCAGTGTGTGTGTTTCTGATTTTCTTAGTTGAAAGAGGCACTGGTCCCATCTGGCAAGGACACACACACACACAGCCATTGTCTGCAGCAGGGAAGAGGGTTAAAGGGTCCCCCTCTCTCCCTGCTGACTCCTGGATGCTTGGAGCACTAATCCTGTTATCTCCGTCCCAATAAGAAATGAATTAATGAATAGAGCTTGGAAAGACAGTGCAGAGAGCTTGGTGATGGCCCTGCATGGAGGCCAGTGAGCTCACAGGTCTCTGCATGCGCATGCTTAAATTAGCAAAAAGCACTGGGAGGATTCTCCAAGCATACTTAAACATTTTCTCCCCTGATCAGTTCAAACAGATGTGAAGGCAACGTAGTTTCTTAGAGGGGGGGAAGAAAAAAAAAGTACTTTATATGCTTATGAAAACCTAGTAACACTGGTACAGGTCTCCCCGGATGAAAGCCTCTGGTAAATGCTAAATTTAATATAATGTAGAATGATGCGTCGGGTAAATTTGTGATCATATCCACTTTCCCCACAGGGGCTATTAAAGTTTCATCTTATCACACTCCCACTGGAGATTATGGGGAGCTTGTACAAACGCAAACTTTGCTGAGAACTAGACTTTTAAAGCTCACAGTTCTTTGTATAATTTGGGTATTCAGTTCAGGATTCCGGTTTAGTTTCATGTTCAGATGTGGTTCCAGGCCGGTTCTAGGAAAACTAGGAACGCTTTGCTCATTTCTCGAGAATTTAGTCAGATCAAGACTTATGTAACCAGTCTTTTACTTCAATCTGGCTGTGTGTTGGCCAACTTTAGTACTGTGCTTTAAAATGCAGATGGCATTGACACGACAACAGATTCTCCTACAGTCTTAAAAAGAAAATCAAGTGTGCAAATCCTCGACTCACTGCTGTATATTCCATCCTTTGACCACCGCTTTGATCCAAAGCCTATTTTGTTTTCACATGAAGGTCTAATGTGTGCTGTGTCTATTATAAAAGGGAAGATTAAGTTTTCAATCAGTGCCTGAGAAGGGACAGACAAGATCTTGTGATTTTTGCACGCAACACAATCCAACATTCAGATGAAAAATAAAAAAAAAAACCTACAAGTGTATAACTTTACTTATTTACAGTTTTAACAGAGTAAGAGAGAGAGATTTAGACTGAGAGTCAGTTTGTCACATACACTACAGATGGACTGACCTGAGTAACTGCCCTACAGGACTTTTAAGCATATTAATTGTTAAGAAGAATCAAAGCAAGCAAAAAGATAAGGGTAGTGAATGGAAGCCCTTGGCTGGCACTACAGACATTAAAAGAAGGATTTGATGATGGTGTGGATTTTCTCTTTTTGGTGCCATCATCAAAAGGGGAAGCGCACACATGCTTGCAAACACACATAGTGACAGACTAGACTTCAGTGTGTGTTCATGCACAGCTGCTGTGCACATAACGTTCCAAACCTGCCAGAGTATGAATGAAAATGCCTTTCTTATGACACAAAACCAGCCCGGTCTCACTTTAAAGCCACAGGGGAAAAAAACGTACGATCAATGCTGTGAATACATATGTTGTGTGTGTCTGTGTGTAAGTAAATGTAGCCCCGTTCGCGGCTCGAATATCTTCCATTGTATTGCATACTGCATTTCTACAATGAAAAGTCAATGTAAGGATCATTAGCTAGGCATGAAATATCATACAATGCAGTGGCACAAGACAAGCTCTAAGATTTCAAGCTTCAGGGAGAGGCAGGTTCCAAAGTGTGTGTGTGTGTGTGTGTGTTTGTGTATAGAGTGACATATTAACACACTGAGATCTTATAGTTGCATTCTTCAGTCAAACACCCCCTCTCTCTGCTTTGAACCAGCAGAAAAGTGTCACTGCAGTCTTACACACACACACACACACACACACACACACACACACACACAACAATGGAAGAGATCCTTTCAAAGTGGACCTGAGGGAGAAGAAGCAGACCAATGGGGAAACTCCCCCTGAAGTTAGCAGACACCAATGATACACTGCTGTAAGGAGCAGAGAGAGATTCAACTATGATGACACAGAGGGGCCGACAGACAGAGAGAGCATAACGGATCTATTACACCACATTTATCATACTGGAGGAAACTTGCACGTATGCACTTTAACATTATGTTAACATTAACTCACCACATCAAGGTAATAGTCACCCTTAATCATCTTTACAGTAACTATGTTGTCATTTTTTTTGCACATCTGAAAGATGCATTTCACAGGTTACACTAAGAAAAACTTTCACTCACTAATCTTCATTCCTACCAGAGACGCCACTTGAGCCAAGTCTGTGATATCGATAGCCACCTTTTTTAAAAAACTCAATTTTGGTCACCGCCAACTGCTGGAAAGAAAAAATAAACAAATCCCCTCCCCCACACACTCATTAGCTGGAAACTGTTCAGCCAGTTGTCTGTCTGTAGTTATAAATGCTTTATCAGAGCTTTGTCAGTGAATACAGCTTCCTGCTGCACCAGGAAACTAGGCTGGCAGGAGCACTTGGCTAAACCAAAACAGGAACATTGCAATTCTGCAACCAAACAGACTAACAGAAAAATGAGAGCTATGTAGAGCTGACGGTTTGATCCTGGTTTTTAACTTTAAGAAACCTCTGTTACAATCACATGACCTTGTTATTTCATTCAATATTGCTGTTTAAGAAAAAAAAAAACAATAAATTGGATTTTCCTAAGCTCAAGGATAAAAATTTTATTAGCAAATTTGTTGTCATTTCACTTTACATCAGAAGACAGACCGATCAAATTATTTAGGCACAATTCACATTCAATCAGAAGAATATGTGAGTGCTAAACAGGGAGAAAAAAGAATCTAGCTGTGTTAATTGGGTTATGTTAAAGAAAATCATGAGCTTAATGCAGTTAAACTAATCCAACAAACACCTCTGCACCACAGCCAGTGTTGCCTTAATCTGATTGTGTTGTAATTTCTGACATCCTTGTTAAATGTACTCATTTTTTAAACAAAATAAGCAGTTTGTCTCAGAATAAATTAGATCAGAGTTTGTCTGCTCTGCACTCAGACTCTGTCAGCCTTTGGTCTCTAGCCGACATGGCCAGCAGGGCCACACCTCTGGGGTTTATAAGGTTGCACATCATTTCTGGGATTCGTCTCTGCATCTTGTTGTCATGGGGAATGTAGCTCTCTACTACAAAGTAACTGGTACTCACTGAGTGCAGCATTTAGAGCTGGTTCCAAGCAAGCCCTGAGTGGCTTTTCTCCGCCTTTGGGGAAAAAAATGATAAGGGAGAAAAAAAGAAGAAGAAGAAGAAGAAGGAAAAAAGAAGACTTTCCCCCTTCTTTGTGGTATTTGATATCAAAAGCATTCTTCAGTCTTCTGCTCACCAGTCAGCTACTGCTGTTGGGCTTGGTGAATCAGTCACCTGGCAACACAGTAAAAACTAGTGCCCAGTCTCCCCTCAGCTCTTCAATTTAAGTCAGACTACCAAAGCTTCTCCTAACTAGCATGCACAGCAAACCCATCAATAAAACAAAAGCCACAGTGGGCTGTTTGTGAGTGAACAAATAAAAATGCAAAGTTCTTTAGGGAACAGTACATCTTCAGCTTTAGTTTGAACACAATATAGTCGGGAGGTTGGAGAGAGAAAAAACAAACAATAAAAAGAGCAAGAACTGGAAAATTGACAAGGTTCTGATCACAGTGCTTTGGCTTTCCCACCATGGCACACACACATGCACGCACACACACACACACACACAGTGCGCCCCCAGGCCTCAGTAACCACTGCCTTCCAATGAAATGGTCTTTGTAAGTAAAAGGTGTGCGAAGCTAGGCTATAGACCGGTCCAACAAAAGCAGCGGTTAAATAGCATGGGAACCCCCCCTAGGGGTGTAGGCCAGGGTCACTTAGTATATGCACAATGTGTGACAGTGTGTGTTTTTAAGTACCATCAGTTTAGCGTGCAATAGGAACAAAACAGAGTCTGTATCAAACTACCAATGTAGTTAGTGTGTGTGTTGTATGATATATGGATTGCGTGGCAGCCACAGGGGAAGCAGCTAATAGTCATGAATGTGAACAGGCATCTGTTACTGTGGGGCCTTTGCTGTTATCTGTCTCATGGCCCTGAAAACCAAGGGAACGCCTGCCTGCTGCACCCTCTACAGCTACTGCATATGGCATGGTTAGGAAAGATGCCTTAAAGTCTCCAGTTTCACAGTTTGGTTACATTTGTAGTTTTTCCTTCAGCATCCATCACTTTCTTGTACTTCTGCACTACTTATTTTTTATGTATTTGTAAAAAGATCAGCTGGCTAAGTGTACTGCGCAAGGGCCAGAAAATATTAAATCCGCAGAGAATTATCACATTGATTTAGTAAACGTTGAGCTGTCAGCCCACTAAAATGCCAATCTTGCAGTGTCATAGACTGACCGGTGGAGCTGCATACGTGCAGCTCTGCACAGAAGAGGAAAGAGGAAAATGACAGAGAGACGATCTATTACATCCATTACACAGGACACAATAGTTACACCGTTTTGCACATCCTCTACAGTGAACATAAATAGGAAAGTTATACAGTTTAGAGTAAAATGTCAATCATATATATCCCGGATATTTATAACTGAGCTATTGTATATATTAGAGCTATTTCTTATATTTTGTAACTTTTTGTATTATTTAATTTAGTTCAGTCTGTTACTGTTCTTATTGGAGCAAATGTAACAACATAACTCCCTTAAAGATTAACAAACTATTCTGATTCTGACAATGTCACTGTTCACATACAGCACTGAATGATTTCGCCTTTTGTTTTTTGTGGACACACATGAATGGTGTTGGCTTTATGTGTGTATGTCAATAGAAACAGCAATCTACAAACTCACATTAACATCTGTTGACTTTGTGCACCAATTCAGACCCAATTGTGTAGTTCTGGAACTTTACTTATCGTTCTGGTTTTGCCCAGAATTTTAGATTTGTGACAAAGTTCAGAGGGTTCCAACTTCTGACCTTTTTGTAAACGTCATTCACTAAAAATATGCAATAGATGGATAAATAGATAAATAGATGAACAACAAAGATAACAAAAATGTTTTTAAAGAGGTGAGCCACTACTTCAGTTGAAAAGCAGAGTGTTGAAAATCCTTAACGTTCCTGTCCTTAACCAGCTCAGACACGCACACAGGAAGCAATGAACAGAACTGTCAAGTAACACGAATTACACTTGTTCATGATAACTGCCAAATTTGCGAGTAAAAAAACAAAACAAAAACAAACAAACCAACTCCTGATCCAAAAGGCATAACAGCTGAACTCAGACTTGACTGAATAACTTCTGTCACCATCGGCTGGAGATCAGAAAGGGAGCGGTTTAGAGCGCAGACGTCCCCACAGTTCGATCTCCAGGGTTCCTGGGTTCCACTGCACTGACCTGCTGTTTGCAGGCAACCACACTGCCTCCAGTGATCTTAGTTCTCACTTTCAGTTTGACTGAAAATTCAGATAAAAATGACTTGTTGTCTTACCCAAGCTTATCTGTTGATCTAATTGAACTTAAAACCAACTACGAAGAATAAAAAGAAATCAATTACATAAATATATGGAGGACATACCTTCCGTGAAAGCCACTTTTATGTTTGACTCAGGCTTCAAGGACAGAGGAGTAGAAAAGAAAGAACGAAGACCAACACAGAGGACAAAAAGACCAACTTCAATCTAAGTAGCAGCTCAGACGCTCACTGCGGCCAATCCGCCATCAGAGAGAATTACCCTGACAAACCCTCTTCAATCAGCCATCCAACTACCCCCACCGTTACCCCTCTTTGCTTTCCTCTCATCCATCCTACTACTCAGAATGAAGAGGTGAAAGATGATTAAAGGTAATAGCTGTGAGTACACCCTGTTACACCCCCGACTCCCCACCCTCCACCACCACCAAAAAAAAGGAAAAAAAAAGAAAAAAAGGAGAAAACATCGAATCAATCCATTTTCTTCAAAAAATTAAAAATATAGCATTTTAAAAATGTACAGCAGTGCAGTGTGTTTGATTTCACACAGCAGCTGCTGTATCGGCATTTTCAGTGCAGCCTCCGTTTTGGCAAATCTACATCCATTTTAGATTTCCTTTAGTAAAAACACAACCATTGTTCTGGTGAAGTGAAAGATATGTCAGCAACAACAGATACTCACATTACTGTAAGCCCAAACCCAATGTTTATGGGTAAAGGGGTGATAGTTCGTCACCACTGGCTCAATAAAGCTGGAGCTGTAGAAAAGTTCTCTTTATAATTACTCCAATCTAACACTGGTGAATTTTACCATCACAGCCTTTGTTAGGCTGATTGGAACCATGTAAAACAAGCAAAAACTAAAGCAGTCCGCATGCAGACACTTAATATTTGTGTCTTCTAATTTTGCAGATCCTTACACACAAAAGAAGCCAGCAGGTCTCTCTAGTAGCAATAACTGACACAGGAGCTGCAAGTGTCAGTCAAACGGCTACATGAGAGTCAGAAAAAATAATTAGAAACAAAATTAATGGAAATGGTAGTTCTAGGTGCTAGACTCTGGATTACGTCAGCACGCTCAATGATGACAAGTTCCAGTTTAAACAAAACTGTTTTTGGGGACACAACTTGGTAGAATAACTGATCAACAGAATAAATAAAAATTACATGTTTGCAAAGTGTGTGCAGCTGGAAAAATCAGACCAAAGGGCAGTTATGTTGTCAACCAATCAGCAGCAGTGTCTTCCTGGAAGCTCCATACACTAACAGACACAAGGAAGAGGAGAAAACTTGAAAAATATGAACTAGCTTTTTGGTGTTAGAAGCAGATGAGATAAGATACCATTTAATTGCTTCTTTCATAAGCTCAGCTTTAATCCCATTGTTACCGTGCTGGTGTTTCATCCTTCTGATAACACACAACACTTTAAAACACTCACACACACACACACACACACACACACACACACACACACACACACACACACACACAATATATATGCATATATACACACACAAAGATGTCCTTTCTGCTGCTGTAGCAGAAAAAGTGCTTAGCATGCCACACGCTCTCTTTTTTGTGGGGGGCAAACTTTAACTAGGTGAAAATTAGACTTTAAAATAATAATAAAAAAAGTATACAGATCAGGCTTTGTGTGTGTCGAGAGGAACAGAGAGTAAAAAGAATGGAGGATTTCAGATACGGTGCTGGATCTTTTCTTGAATTCAACACTATTCCCATCAAGGTCAAGACAAAGTAAAACCAAATAAACAACAGGAAGTAAGCAAAAACTAAAAAAGGCACACGCTAAACAACAACAAAAAAACAACAACAACAAACAACAAGAAACAAAACCAAACACACGACCTGAGTTTACAGGACTCCAAGACTACCCACAGACAACACACTACCAGTGGACCCCATGTGCACACAGTTACACCACATCACCACTGTGGGGTAAGGCAGCGGAGAAGGCACCTAATCCTATTACACCATGACAACTACTAGAAACCCTGCATTTACTGACAAATGCCTACATTTGCGTGCCACACACACACACACACACACACACACACACAGAGGGAGGGGACATTTAGTATCCTTTGTATGCCCCTGTGCTGGACAGTTTACTGTGCTGATGTGAGCTGACAGTTTAAGTGGCCTGGGTTCAAACATCTTGAGGCCATCATACAAAGGTAATGCTTCAAACAGCAAATGGATTCTGGGTAAAAACCCAGAATCCATTTCCTCATTACGTTAGCTGTAGAAATTTGTTTACAGCTGCTAAAGACTCTAATGCTGCCCATTTACTAGCACTCAGGCCTGTGTGTAGAAGTGTAAGGCCAAGAGGTAACTCACAGTAGTCTAGTGCTGCTCATGTTGTCACCCAGTTCTTTTCTGTAAAACGACTGACTGTTACAATTTCAGCATTTCTTGTTTTTGCTTAGAAGATTTTTGTGGTGATTCCCAAAAAGATTGCAGCCACAGGCAAAACACCAGTATTTCTGTTTATTTACTGAGAAAAATGAAGATTTTGTGTATAGACTGTACATAAAAGATGGAAACTGCCACAGTAACTCATTAGCTTTTGGACTTCACATGCTAAAAACCACAATATTAGCATTTTGCTGTGGCCATGGCAGATTTTCTGAACAACAGGTTACCTTATATAGATGAAGAGTGTAGTGTTAAGATATGAACTAGCATTAGTAAGGTTCGCTAGCTACATTAAACCACACACACACACACACACACACACACACACACACACACACACACACACACACAAATACAAGCTCATCTGTTAAAACAGACAAGTGAATCTCTTCAACCATGAAGCAATTCAAATTTATTTCAGTCTTATAATGATCAAGTATACCCTAAAACCTTCAGATTTTCTTCTTACAAATCTACAAATGATACAACGTAAAAGTACCCTGAAAGTACCTAAAGAAATTAAGTAACGTAAAGATTTAAAGGTTCTCTTCCAATTGAGTTAGCTTGACTTATTATTTTTGATCAACTTCTACTATTTGGATATCAAGTACCTGCTATTTATAAAAACATAATTTCATTTTACTAATTTATTTAAATTACATGACAGACATGTTTGGAATGTTTTGATTGCTGAGGTGAATTTGACACCAAACATAAAAGATATTAATCTTCAGTCTGATATAACAACTGGATTGATTTCAATTCTGAAGAGGACAATGGAGTAAAAGTAAAATGTCTTTGTCTTAACATTATGCACAAAGTTTAACAACTTGTTTTTTTTAGTTGTTTTATTTCTTACTGAAACATTACATAAACATTTATAAATGTGATTTCAAAGTTATGAATTTACTGTAATTTATCCATTGGGCATTAAAAAAAAAGTACTAATAGCAAACTTTAAAAACAGTCAAGTGAATTTTTCATTTAGATTTTTTTTTAAATTTATTTTCTTCTAACACTTCACTAGTGAGGTTATTTCCTGTCAAATATGGAGGTCCGTCCACTCGGTTGCAGGTGTTCGTTTTTGAAATGTGAGCAGGCGGGATTGAAGATTCACTGAAAAGCTAGAGACATCAGTCTTAATGCGGCTGTCTTCATCACTGCTGACTGTGAAAATGTGTTACATTAAAGCATGCTCATTCAGTGGCACTGTTAGCTAAAAGCTAATAAGCTAACACAGCCACTTTACTAAATTAGCTGAGCGAGTTCACAGCTCAGCAGAGCAGAGGTAGCCAAGACAGACTTAAGTTTTTAAATTACGGACAATGTGTTGTTCTCAGGTTTTTTTCTCCCCTTTTTTGATGCAATGCTCTCTGTAATATACCGACATTATGATGAAGTCTTTCAAATTTAAGGGGATGAAGTTAATGAAGATTTCAGAACTGATGAAAAAGCAGCAGGTCAAAACTTGGAGTAACTCCTACACTTGTGTGGAAGAACAAATATCACTGTATGGAGAAGAGCTAATAACTACCATTTCATCATTGTCAGTTTAAAATTAATTTACCTAAGTAGTTTGGCTGTATTGTATGATTATGATAATGAATTGGAGAGATGATTTGCTACAAAATGATCTTGTGAATTAGTGGATTAATGTGTGTTTATGCTTTTATTCATTCATGTCTGAAGAGCCAGATCTGAGATGATGCAGTGGCCTTGGTTATAATAATCCATGACAACGACCCAGTTCATCACCAGTCTGTGAAATTCTTTTAAAGTGACTTTGTGAAGGTCTCCCAAGAACTGCTGATAAACTTCTTGGTATGTTTGGAGTGATCTATGCACTACATCTACTACTACAATAATTACAAGGAGCAGAACAGCACTGTATTCATTCAGAGCTGCTGAAATGGTCCCAACTTAGAGACTCACGAGTCTGGATCACTGTATCACAGCACAGCATCCTGTTTTGTTTGTTGTTGTTTTTGGACTACAAGAGATTTCTGATAGTCATTGTTTTGAATATGAATGTTAACCAAGCAGGTATTGGAAAAAAAAAATAACAGAACCAGGACATCGGTCTATGTACGGGAGTATGGGAAACAAATGAAAAGTTTGTAGTTACTAAATATTTTTGAATTTATTAAACATTTTGCTTTTATTTTAGTCAAAAGGTACACGTCAAATATAATCAAAATACTGGAGTTCTGATAAGCATCAACTTTTAAGTTCATAAACTTAAAAAAAAAATTAAGGCAACCAATAGCAGAACTTCTTTGGGTTTACAGTGTAGACAACTGCAGTGCCTTCATAGCATCCAGTTACACTGAACAAAAGCTAATGAATCAAATGCATTTAAGTTAGAGGGACAAAACAAAAACACACACTGTGTCTGGCTCGTCTCCTCCATCTTTGTTTGGGTGAGAAGAGGATTGAGACGGCTGGTTGGGGTGAGCAGGGTGTGTGAATAGGAGGTGTGTGTGTGAGTGAGAGAGAGAAAGAGGGTGAGAGGTCTCAGCTACACTGATCCTCACAGCTATTGACCACATTAATCATGTTGCATATAGAGGATGTGTGCGTGCGATTGTCCCTCCTGTCCCTGTGTGTTGCTGCACTTGACTGCTCCTATCAATTCAATTTCATTTCTCCCCTCCCTCCCTGCCTCTCCAAGCAGCACCCGCCCCACCACCACCAGTCTGTGAAGCCTGTAGTCTCCCTCTCTGTGTGTGTGATGGACTGCTGAGAGTCTAATGAGGTCCCTCCCTCCCCTTTGGCTTTTTTGTGACAGGAGTGTGTG
>NW_024582741.1:438470-475258 GCF_018398535.1 Haplochromis burtoni
GAGTCAGCCAGGCCCATTTACTAATGCACTCTGACAGTCTGAATCACCATAATAGGCAGCTTGGTCCCTGAGTGATACAATTATTTGTAGTTTTAGAACTAAGTGCTTCCTTTTAAAACCTTGTTGACACATATGGCAGGATGAAATAAGAAAAAGAAAAACCATGACCAGTCTTCAAAGCCTCAAATCATGTTAAGAGGTCAGCACTGATGAATTACATATCAACGGTTAACAGAAGGCCAGAAAATGTTTTCATGTGAAGGGAACAGAAAAGAACTATGGTGAGGAGGAGGACATCTGCAGGCCACAAGAACGCCAAGCGGTGCAAGAAGAAAGATATCCGGCATGCTTGTTGACTTCCATTTCCCGAGATCAAAGTCTGAAAGTGTATGGAAATAGTTTATAATCCAACTCTAATGGCTGTGTCTCACAACAGCCTCCTATGGGCCCCTTTCTGTCTTGCTGGCAGTTATCGCGCTGTTGTGAAGGGCTTTCAGTGCCTCTGAGACTGGAAATGCACATAGGATAGAGGCACTCGCTGCAATACACAGCTGTGTGTATTCAAAAGGAGGGTGGGGAAAAAAACGAAAAAGAGGGCGATTATTATCTGTGCCTGAAATCTATGATCTACGATTGGCCATTCCAAGTGGAGACGGGCAGCACAATAAAGGGCCAAATACACTGCGTTGAAAAGAAAGATTGGAGCATTAGCATAGAGATCAAGAAACAGTCAGTCCTGGCTAACACAAAGTGAGGCGTAATGGGAGCAGAAAGAAGGAATTTTCTTTCACACTCAAAGCCAGCAGAGCGCTGTGCTCAGATCGCTACAGATGTGAAGCTCAAAAACATAAATCATATTACTTTAAAAGGGATTCCTTTCCAGCTGTTGCATTTTATATACGTGGAGTGCAAGTTTGCATTGTGGACTGTGCAAACCCAGAAGTGGCCACAGCTACAGAAACCTGTCAGTGTTAAAAACAAAACACACAAAAATAACAAACAAACCCTAATTTAATTGGCTCAAAGGATCCCAGATCTTACAAACAGATTACACATATGTATGATATGGAGTATGATGGTAGAAAACTATACCACATCAGTCTTTCTATCAACAACTAAACCAACTGTATGGGGGGGAAAGGAAAAAAGGATGAAGAAAAAAAAAAACTCAAGAGGGAAAAAGACCAATTTATGGCCAATTTGCTAATACAAACACATTGTTTTCTTATGATTATAAACCTCCTTAGTCATCACCACAGCATTCTCAAAGCCATGATTAATATGGGAGTCATAATTCCACATAGTGTAGGTCTTCCGTTGATGGAGAAGCTAAGGAGAGGCAGTTGCTTTAGACTTCCAAAGAGCCAATGGAGAAAACTGTGTGCATAGGTCGAACCCTCAATGGCTGAACATGTGGTTCACTACGTAAATGGTCTGTATTTATATAGCGCTTTACTAGTCCCTAAGGACCCCAAAGCGCTTTACATATCCAGTCATCCACCCATTCATTCACACACTGGTGATGGCAAGCTACAATGTAGCCACAGCCACCCTGGGGCGCACTGACAGAGGCGAGACTGCCGGACACTGGCGCCACCGGGCCTCTGACCACCACCAGTAGGCAACGGGTGAAGTGTTTTGCCCAAGGACACAACGACCGAGACTGTCCAAGCTGGGGCTCGAACCAGCAACCTTCCAATTACAAGGCGAACTCCCAACTCTTGAGCCACAATATAAAAAGATGACCAAAAAAGTATCGAAGAGAAACAAAAAGTGGCTGCAGTGGGCAATTAAAACAGTTTTTAAAGCCAACTGGAAGAACGATGACTCATATTGTTACGCTACAACTCACACTGACACAACCTAAAGTCATTTTGACTCGTGAAATAGTTTGAACTATCCCTTTAAGCTTTGAAGGCAACAAAGAGGGGGGGGGGGGGGGGGGCACCTTGAATGAGAGTTCTGCTTGGTTGACTTCTATCCAACCATCAAGTAATCAATAGGAGGGCAGAGATGAAGAGAGGAATTCTGCCCGTTTCCCACAAAGTTAAAGACAGGAGGAAGGATAATGGGTTTGAGGTCAATATGATGAGAACATCTTTTAATCTGGGGTAACATTACTCTGTTCGCAATGCCTAAACTTGGGTTGGTGTGCATCCCAAAAAGAAAACTCAAAAAGGAATCCCATCCTCTTCAGACGGGTCTAAACTCAGGAGATTTATCTCATTCCCCCTTTAAACAATGCTACCTGTCAAAGCATTTGTTCCACACTTCAGACATCCAGGATTTCCACTCCATAGGCATTACTTGTATTTTTAATGGAAATGTGTAACTTAATCTTAATCGGGTCTCCTTTGCATTTCAAATATTTCAAATGACCCTTTACTCGCTGTCAGCCCATTTTTCTCCTTTCTCCCCAAAATTTGTTAGGCAATTACAACCAAACTAAGACATAAGTCCGGCCTGCAAGCATTAATCTTCCTTTTCAAGTTCAGCCTCTCTCAGAGACAGGGACAGAGGCCAAATGTGCACAAACAACCATAGTAAACACACGCTTGTGCACATACAAAAAGCCAATAAAGGACAGGTGTGGAACAGTGCAGTAACTGAATACAGCAAGCCGTCAGCTTCAAGAGCTAAAAAAAAAAACAGGACAAGGCCACCATTGATCTCTGCTGATAATTGCACACCCATCTAAGGTAAAAGCACTAAAAGCTAGGTAGGAGGAAAACACACAGGATAGGGAAGCATGAGAACAGGACAGAAGCAGTAAAAATGTGTTTGCACTGCATTTTATTTTACACAAACACACACACACACACACACACACACACACACACACACACACACACACACGTTAGTACTGTGACAAAAAGGTAAGAAAGGAGCCGTTATTGAGGGACAGAGCAGAGCAAACAATACCAACGGCAAAGAATGCCATCCTTTTTTGCTACCTGCTGCAAACATGTCCTGAGTGGAAACAGCAAAGTAAGAAATCACAGTTAAAAAAACTAAAAAAAATTCAAGTGGCATTTTTAGTGGTTCTTTGTGTTTAAAGTGAGGGCCATTTATTCTGGTTACAGTGTAACAAAGCTGGTTGTAGCCATTCTCTCATTAAAGTGTTTCCATTAACTGTTCATTGCTCTGATCCTTACAGAGAAACACGTCTCCTGGGCAAACTTTTGACTCACGCATGTCTAAAACACACTAGTTTGTGCAATACGCTTTTAATTTATGTATAAAAGCAAAACTGGGAACCAGCACCACCACAAGAACACAGCCAACCCCTCTGTTTTCTCAAAAGAATTCATGATGTTGCACAAAAAAACAAAACAACTAAGTAATTGTGTATAACACATGAAACATGCCCTGCCCCACAGGAAGAAAAAACAAAAACAAAAAAACAAGTACAAGTGCAAGGACACTGAGATGTCAAGGAGCTTTCAATGTCTTCTCTGACTGCAAGAGCACCCTTCCTGTGTGTCAGATGTAAATCGGGTACCCACTACATCTTTAGTAAGGGCTGAGCACGAATGCATGTAAACATTAACAGTTGTTGACAATCAACACAAAGCCATGGAGATCATGTTGAACCCTTACGCAGGTATAATAGTTGCAACATCTTTTTAATTGCTGCATGTGCTATAATTGCTATTGTTAGACAATCCCTCACGTAAAGAACTGCTCTAACTTCCAGTCATTTTCTCCTCATTCTTGCTGGTTTTCATGTGGTGCCTTGACAACACATTGCATGTGAACAGCATGAACGGCTTGACACTAACATTTCAAAACCATGTGCTAAATCAAGAAAAAACAGTAGCACTGGATCAGCTGTTTAAGTGAAAAGCGTAGAGCACTTGGCAACAACAGTGAGACAAAAGAAGGGGTGGGTTAATACTTCCATCATTCCTTTCGTGCCTTAAATGTAATGTACAAATAGTGGAGGAAGCTCTCAAAGAACAACAAGCTTTGATTAATGATTTTATGTAATCAGGACATGCTCTCTCTGTCTCACACAGACACACACACACGTACAGGTGGCTGGCCCTTTGATGAGTACAACAACAGAGAGTCCTCCTAATGGCCTCATCTTTCACGAGTCTCTCCAAGAGCTAATAAGAGTGCGGGGACGATTTGTCTTACCGATTTTCCCTTTTCAAGTGTGGCAGGCGTGGAATTAATTACACTGATTAAATATTGTCCGTCTGATTTTTAGCTCTTCCCCAATGCATTGAGTAGCAAATAGCCAACTGGCTAAAGTTTGGGCTCAGTCAAATAAATCTACAACAAAACGCATATGACGCAAAAGAAAATCCTTCTTTTTCTACAGTCACCACTGCAGTTCAGGCTAAAGCACTTTACATGAGAGGGATGATGAGCATTTAAATAAGAGCTTTGGGATATTTAAAAAACAAAAAAAGACTTTCGCCTGGGAGATGAGGGTTTGAGCCCCTGTGGGTCCAGTATTTATTTATTTATTTTTTAAATCATTTGATGAGTTCCCTTTTTCATGCAGTTTTGTTTTCATTAGCAGTTTCATTGAACCTTCCTTTGGTTAATTAAATGGGGTCACCATGGTGGAAGTACCCACATCAGATTTAGACAACTTTTTTCCACTTTTTAAATGCCCTTCCCATTGAAACCCGCATCACTAATGTTAAGGAAAAGCTTGTGTTTTTTGTTAAACTAGAGCCCTACACAATGTTTATCGCAAGTCTTGCTCATTCCAAATGGCAGACAATGACAGTAAGAGTAGGAATTTTGCATTCATTCTTTCCACAATCAACTGACTAGTACTACCCCTTTTTCTTCTTTGGTGATGTTCTGTGATATGAGAGGGGTGAGAAAAGGGCAAAAAAGAAGAAATGAGGACAGACTGGTTGGTCAGGGTTTCATGTTACAGCAAGATAATGACCCAAAACAGTTTAACTAAAGGCTTTAAATGCTGGCTGACCAGCACCATAGCCAGACATAAATCCCATCAAACTGGGTCAGAAAAGGACAGAAAGTGGGAATGAAAAGGAAAAGAAAAGTGAAACAACCGTGGGAAAGTCTGCAGAGAAAACTTTATTTAAACTTCCATAGCAGGAAGAATGCCACAAGCCTATATGGCTGGTGAATGAGTCGTCCTTTCAAGCGACAATAAGACAAAGAATTTCAGCAACAACTTCAAGTTTATAACAGTTTAAAATCGTCAAACCAGTAGTGTGCATAAAACAGGATAAAACAAATGTGAAATGTCCTCAGAACAAGACTCAAAAGTGCTGGGAAGCAGTATGTGAAGGACATTATAGCAAGCATTTGAAGTTTTAGATTTGAACACAATCACTGAAAATATACATAGAGTCATCAACACTGGGACGGACTATTAGCAGATCCCACATCATTCCACGTACTGGGGTCTAAAGCTTACTCATGATTAGCCAAAACATGAGTCAACATCCCGACACAGCAGAAAAAAACACCGCTGAGTCACAAACCCAGATCATCGCCATCATCATCAAATGTATGACCTCTTTCTTACTCAGTCATACCTGACTCTTTCCAGCTTGTCCCAAAACTTGCAGAAAAGTGTGTGTGTGTATTGGGGGGGTTGCAAAAGAGATTAAAGAGCCTGATAAATGGAAAACACATGGAGTTTTATGAAAAACAAAAGAACAGTAAAGGCAGAGTGCTCATGGAGATGTGGAAGGGCAGATGAAAAGCAAGAGGTGTCAGCGGACTCGGGGCCTGAGACTCGAATCTGGAAGAAAGATGGGAGATGAGGCAAGCGAAGGATGAGCTCACCAACCCCCGTCTTTTATCGCAACGTGTTCTTGAGACATCCAAGAGCAGGTTTACACCAGAGGCTCGCAAGCTCTTCTACAACAACGAACCCCACAGCCATTCTGCCAGGAAATGACATCTGTGGAAATACTGGCAGGACACTCACACTCTGCAAAATGAAGAGCACGAACTGTACAATGACAAGTACAACGTAAATATATATAAAAAACATACATATACAGACATATTAAGGGTTAAATGCTGCCTAAACAGTGACGGACAAATATCATCTTCCTGACCACAGAACAAGTAAAGGAACACAAAACAGAGCCAACTTTTCTGTGAAGTATCGACTTTTGGTTCTTCAATAACGGTTTGCAGTCCACTGGCTGTCAGTCCCTACACTTTAATCCTGTTCAACTTTGCTGCCGAGCTTTGTCAGAGTCACCGGTGCTTGAAAAGGCGTCGGAGACCCATTACAGTTTTATGTAACGTCACGGAGACAGCAATGTGCACACACATACTACTAAGCAGCCCCCCTTCCACATACACACCACACAAACACCCCCTTTCTGTGAACAAGGAGTTTTTCTACAGCTGGGTAACAAAGCATGACCCAATAATCCCAAAGCTTGACTCAAAGCTAAAGAAGCCCCCTCCCTCCCAAACATACACACACACACACACGCGCGCGTTTCCCCTCCCTCCACTTATATCCCTTCCTCCCGCTCTCTGAGGACTTTATAAAGGCTGTGGCATGGGGGCTTCAGGGCGACTGTGCAGTGTAGGAAAGGGGGGGTTACAAAAACAAGCATGCTTCGCTTTGATTATTGAAATTATGACTTGGAGCAAGGAATACATTATTATAAACACATGGGCCAATGAGATGTTGATGAGCTCACGTCCCTTCAATCCATCACTATTACTATTAAAAGAGGCTCTTCCACAAAAGCCCTTCACTTGTAGTGTACTTTTGGGGGGAGGGGGGGGGGCTACTAGGGAACAATACCAGCCATTTCATTTCTAAATGGTCAATGCATCAATCAATGGGTGTCTTTGGCAATAAAGGTTATCACTTTCAACTGAAGAGACCCTTTTTTTCTCCCCTTCTCTCCTCATTTCATTATTGCGCTCATCAGTCGAGGGGCCGTTACATTACGCAAGCTGATAAAGCAATAAAAGCCCAGCAGCTAGAGGCAAGAGAGCAGCAAAACACCATGTCCGCTGAATATTGCCCAGCGCCGTGTCCCAATAATTATTACCTGAGAACACAAGAACGACTTGAGAGATCGCTCTAGGCGCACCAATTCTGAGAAACGTGGGGCAAAAAAGTCAAAAGATGAGCAGGAGATTAAAGGAATAGGAGCTCCTGCTGTGCTTGTAATAGCTGTGAGGAACAACAACAACAAAAACAATAAATACAAATAAAACTGCATATCTCGTGATGGTTTAGCTTGTGGGCTCATCACATCTGTGCTTCAAAAAACAAAAACAAAACAAAAACTAGATTACGCTTTAAATGCACTTAATTTCCATAAAAGAGCCCAAATCTGGTGACCCAGGCAAACAGCTGACTCAGCTCTAGAAAAGTCAAACGCAGACACGAGGCTGCACGGCTGCAGCACAGCCTCACCCTTCACATAAAAAACACCCAACTGAATTACTTTGTTTTGGTGTACAAATAGTAGCTCAGAGTATGTTCTAAACCATTAATATGCAAACCACGCGGTTCAGAAACTGAATAGCAGTTCCAGACTGCAATTCCCCAATACACCTTTCCTCCTCCCCTTTTCCCCTCCAAGCCATGCAACATCAACATGCATGTGTCAGCACGCAGCTCCTAATCACTCACCAGCAAGTTGCTATTACAGAATACATGAGCCACATCCATCTCCCTTTCCTATAAAACAAAAAAACAAGTATGACCACTATAAGTGGCATTTAGAAACACGCCACGCATCGGGCCAAAGCAAGCTCTTGAAACTTGCACATTTTTTGCGGCTGTGCAATGCGATCCTTAACTATTGTGTGTGAGCCAGCCCAGCCTATCCAAACCTAGCTGTGAAAAACAACCCGAAGACAATTGTACTCCTGTTAAGTCAGTCAGCAAAAAAAAAAAAAAACTTCCACAGTTACCGGTTCCCATGCTCCACACAGTGACGAGCAAGCCGAGTCTTATCTTGATGTCACGCAGCTATTTGGCCCCAGTCTTGTGTTTTGTTGACAGAAAGACAAAACCATGTGCCTGCCTGCCTTGACTGACCTTGGGAGGGGGAGGCTGGGTAAGAGGAGGAGGAGGATGGAAACGATTCGCCATGGAGCCAGGTAAGACTTAGTAAGGTGTTGTGTTATGGGAATGTACTCTTTGACTGTTGAACTTTCAAAACTCAAGTTTATACCAACAAAATTCACAGTTACTGTAATTGTACTCCGTAGCTGCAGACGGTAGACCTGACAGGATCCCCTTCACCCCCTTCTACCCAGACTTTCACCTCAGTGGTTGTGTTTGTAATGGCAGGAAGTGATAAAATAGGTCATCACTCAGAACTTACACCTTTAACTCAAGACTGCGGTCTTTGCAAAAGCACACACTTCGAATCCCTGAGGTGAGACCAGCCTCTGGGTCCTCAACTCTCTTTGGAAGAAAAAAAAAGAAACTTATCAAAGCAGACTGCATCCAGCTTCAGATTTCATTTAGTTCAATGAGCATTTATGAAATGCAATTAGATACAGCAGTCAGCAAGAAAAGAAGCAGCCAAACAGTTTGTAGCTTTCACCGCCCCCCCATACCTTGGAGCAACACGAAACCCAGACAAGCTTCAGTGGCTCTCACACCATATGGTCTAAGAAAAATCCTTGCAGTTACCATAAACGACTTTTTTCAACATTATCCATCGGCTTCATCGGATCAATTTCGCCAATGTTCGAGCTCAAATTCGTGGCCGTGCACGAGAACCTATGAAAGATCTGAGTGGAGATGGATGCTTTGCGGAATGGCCCTTTGTTTGGAAACAGCCTTCTCTGCAGCGCTGGCAATGCGAGACGCTTATCGATCATTTCAACTGGAAACCTTTTGTGTTGCGCGCGACTGCGAGGCTGCGGGCAAACGGCATCGGTAATAACGAAAATTAATGCCGTACTGCGTCTGCTATTAAGGTTCTCTTTAATTAGAGAAACTACAAAAAATACTCCCAACGTGGATTTTTATTATTCCACGCTGGTGGCGTCGGAGCTCTTTGTCCGGTCCGAGCAGCAGCCGCAAATAAACAAAAAGCAGTCGGGGGATTTTTTCCCCGGATTAACGCTGGATTAATCATAGTAAGAGACCCAATAACCGTCTTTGTTCCTTATTTAAGCCACCCTCAACCAGTGTTGCGTTGAGTAGGAAAAACAAAAGAAAAAAAAAACTTCTGCAATAGGGAATGAGGGGGGAAAATGATAAAGCCCAGACGCTATAACGTTGGGTCCTTTTGTATCCGCGTCTGTCAAGCCCTCCTCCTCCGCCTGTCTCACGACTCCAGCCACCTCCGGCCGTCGACGCTGACCCTCGCCGAGGCAGAAAAGTGCTCATAGTTGCCAAGACATGGCTTCCGCTTTTTTTTCTTTTGAAAAGAAAAAAGACAAGTTGAAGCTTTAAGCTAAACAACGCTGGGTAAAGTGGCAGTAGCCAGCGGTACAGCTACAGAGTAACGCAATAGGAAGCCCTTTAATTTTTAAACAGCAGCTGGTCGGCTAACCTAGCAAGCGCCCCTTTTCCTACGCTTCCCTTTTTCATTTGGGTCCCATAAACCAAAAAAGCGTTAAATTCGACAACAAATGCCTCAGTACGATTGAAACGAAGTAAAAAAACACGAAGTGTTTGTGTAGTTTTATGTGCGCTGAAAAGAGGCGCTTTGCATACTTTCCGCGACAGCAGCAAAAACTTCCATCAATCATCCGCCGTAAAAGGTCCAAGAGCAGCCGCAGCGGAGACTCGGAAAAAAAAACACTCCAGTGTGTTTATGCCAGGCAGCTTTTGCTTCGGTTAGACAGAAATATTCCACTTACCGACTTGTAAAACGTTTTCCACACAACCGGTTTCTAGCAGTCTGATACCCCGACGGAAAGGCAGTCCGTCTCCCGTCCCCACTGCCCCGGCTGCCCCAACGGTAGCTGTTGTACCGGCGGCAGATCCTCCACCGCCACCGGCGGTTGTAGCTCCGGAACCAGCACCCCCAGCCCCACCGGGAGTCGCCGACGGACCTTCCTCCCCGGCGACTCGGCACTGAAACGACGAGTACATGCATATCTCCTTTTCGTTGCGGGGGAAAGACCAGTAGACGATGCGGCGCTGGACGGGCTCCGGGATCCGTTCGAAGCGCTCCTCTACTCTCTCGAAGGCCCACTTTTCCGCTACTGCTTTAGCAGCGCAGTCCAGAAGAGACTCGGGAGAACGATACCGGGAGCTGGGCAACCCGCTGCCGTGGCCGGGCCCCGGCCCGGGACCTCGGGGTGCTGGGCGAAGGCAGGGTCGCTTGCTGGCCGGTGGTACCGAAAGAAGAGGATGAGGCGACTGTTCTCTGCGTCCTTCCGCCATGGTGAGCCGATCAACACTAACGAGACGGACGGTGTGCGGACACCGAGCAGCAGCAGGAAGCCAACAACTCTCACACACACATACACACACTAAGCTCTCTGTGCTCCCAGAGCACTCTAAATAGGGGCTCGTGTCAAACTAGCAAGTATTCCAGGCAGACCTTCCGGTCACAGCTGTCAAAATAAAACACGTACGCAAACGAGAGAATCTGCCCATTTAAGTCATAACACGGACCTGATGCTGTGAATTTCCATCAAAATTAGGCTCTTGTGATCTGATATCAATGAGACATTTCTCAAGGTCTTTTACGCCTACTTTCCAGGTGAAAAATACCACAATGAGCTCATATTTAGATTAAAATGTCACAAACGGTGAGGGGATGCCTGGATCTGTCTATCCATCAGATAGCGGCTGTAAAAGCAATTTTGGCAAATTCAGCTTTGTTTAGCTTAACTCATGTTTGTCATTCTGATTTCCCAAAGTGACATCAGGTCAAGACCTGAAAGTTCGTTGCACACATGCCATTCATTCATCTAAAGTATTAATTATCTAGGTCTTATTCTGACACATCAGTTCCAAAGACTGGTGTCATAAACTTACCCTTAATATCAGTTATTATAGTATATTATCAAAACTAAGTTAAATAACACATTTACTGATGTAATATAACCACTAAACAATGACAGCCAAATACCTTTTATCATTAATATTCAACTTAGCTAGCTGCCTTTCCTCTAAAGCTTTTATTATTTCTTTCTGATTCATAACATGGAAAAATTTTCCACATGCTTAAGAATTAGAAGATTGCTTTGGAGGTAGCAGTCTGACTGTCAGTAATGATACCTGATTTAGGTGCTTCTAGTTCCTCAGCTTCTCTGGCCTCTTTTAAACTTTTTAAGCTGTAGTTCTTTCAAGGTCTTTGAACTCTCCACTGCTGGTGTTATTTTATTCCATCCTACTGATGTGTTGGTAGTTGCGCCTCATTCCCTTTTGTCTCTGCATGTGTTCCAGAGTTGTAGAAACTTTGCTTAGCTGCCTCTCATTTCTCTCCTCTCAGATAAAGCTCCCCTAGGATGTATAAAGGCTTGCAGAGGTAAATATTGGTCCTATTCTCAGTTAAGAAGTCGATGCTGACATTGTCTCTGAATTTGAAAATGCAGTGTCTTTTGGTCTTTTATTTTAAAACTCAAAACTCTGGATTTCCTGTCGTTTTCCTGGTAAGTTTGTGTGACTTGATCCAGCTTAGCTGGCACAGAGAGCAACAGAGCTGGGAGAGAGAGAGAAGGATTGATTACAGGTAGAGAATGCTGCGCATCATTAATCAGCACAATGACAAGAAAATAGCTTAAACTCATGTCCCAAACCTGCTGTCTTGCTTTCAGACAGTAATTATACAAATGACTGCAAATACACACATGGAGGAAGAGAATAAAACAACAGTAATAAGTCATATGGATGACTTACATACATGTAATACTCACTGAAGTTTGGCTTTGATGTTTCTTATAACTGTGAAAATACATGACTATTAACTGTTCAGTCTCTTCCTTCACTCTTTCTTTTCAAACCACAGCACGCTCCTTGATGTGAGCATTTTCCACCAGTGGAGAAAGCGATTTCAGCTTCTCCACATGAATAACAAAGTTGCCATTTTGCTAATTAAAGTCACAGTGTTATGTGTCCCATAAATATCAATTACCGCCGATCAGCAAATACACATTCATTTGAATGGGTCC
This sequence comes from Haplochromis burtoni, assembly GCF_018398535.1. Taxonomy (NCBI): domain Eukaryota; kingdom Metazoa; phylum Chordata; class Actinopteri; order Cichliformes; family Cichlidae; genus Haplochromis; species Haplochromis burtoni. The sequence continues at coordinate 450,549 of NW_024582741.1, forward strand.
AGCATGCAGTTGCGAGTGTGCCTCCCACAGCAGGACACAAAGGGTTTAAACTAATACTCTGGCTAATGCTCATTTCACATCACAATGGAGCCTGCTGCTCATATACCTGGATGTTAAGGACTTTAAAAGGCATGCAGTGGGGCTTATATCTTCATCGCGGCATCATTTTTGAGAACAATAACAGGAATGAATTCTTGTCATTTTTCTGTCTGTGCCTTAAGCAGAAGTTGTGGGTCTGTTCGTGCAGTTATTGTTTTTGTGTATGGAGTTCCTTGTGAGATCGTAGCAGATGGCTGATGTTAAATATGAGTATGACGTTAGACAAAACCACTCTTTGCCTTACACCGTTGTGAATATTATTTATATTTAACTTGAGCTTTATAGTCTCGTGGGCTATACATTTGCCCCCACAAGCAAAGCACTCCCCTGTGGGGGAGACATGAATCGCTTGAGAGTTGCTTAAAAAAATCTGCCAAATAAAATATGCTCGGCTACCTGCTGTTGTGAATAAAGGATCAGCCAAAATTAGCTACATTTTTCTGAATTCTGAATGTCTGATATGAGACAAGAAAAAGTAACAGTTGGATGCAGTCAGGTTTTGACCTCTGACATCTCCCTTGTTTGTTTAAGAGTGTTTTGCACGTCTGTGAATCACACTAAAAGTATGTGCATATGTCCTGCGAGATTATCAGCTCGGTAAGTGACGAAGGCTGGCCATCCAGGGAAGCAGCTGTATTGATAAAACCACTTTTGAAAGTTGCTCTTATAGAGTTTTTAATGAGCAAAAGCAAAGACAGGCACAAGATACAGGCTAAAATAGACTTTTTTCTTTGTATTTTTTTTATTTCTTTGTTTCAGCTTTCCTTTCATGTGACATATTTATATTCTTGTGACAAAGATCAACAATAGGTTGGTTTATCTTGTCTAGCCAACAGCACAACAGCGCCAAATGAAGCCATTTTCTCGTAACCTTTGGCAGACACATGCTTTTATTCACTTTTACAATGATCACTGTAAGCACATTGTTTCCATCGCTGCTCGCTTTCATGTTGTTGAGTCTTTAGTCATTCTTCCTCTGACCGATCTCTTTATGCCAATAGCTATACAACATGTATAGTTTGAGAAGGATGAGATTTGGGACGTTTCTCATTGAATGCATACATGTCTCTCATGAGTTATTGTGACCGAAATGCAAAATGCTTTACGGAAGAGAACGTGCCAGAGTTACTCAACAAAGATGCACACAGAGATGTAGTTCTATCAGCTTCCCCAGTGAATAACAAGCCCTGCAGAATTACAATGAAAATACAAAAAAATGACACATTAGATAACCCTTTCAGATTCTGCAGTGGTCCTCATGATCAATGTGGGTCTGATGCAGATTGATTTTTTCCATGATTGGGGGTACATGAGTGCATAAATGCTTAGATTTGAAGCCGATTCTGTTTCAATGCTTGAAGGATGCTTTGATTTGAGTTTTGGATATTTGCACAAAACAGACAAAGCTGAATTTCATCGAGCTCTGTGAACTTGGAGTGTAGAAAAACCCTTTCAGGTTAGGTGTGGCTGCCTTTTTTTTTAAACGTTCAAGATCAGACACGGACGTTTACTTCCTGAGTTGCTGAAATGTTTCATAATGTACTTGTATAAGAAAATACCTACCAGGTGTTGCTGCTCTTTACAAAGGAGACGCAACATCAAGTATTGATGCCATCAGCTTTTCATTCCCCAGGTGGAGAAGTGGAGGTAACTTGGGATCTTGTCCGCAAGTGGAGGGGTGAGAAGAGTGGAACTCTTCTTTATTAGCAGATGGTTTAGTGCAACATCTCTAGTGAAATCGATGCTTAAGGAGCCCTTTGAGGTAAAGAGCCGAGTGTTAATTCAAAGCTGTTGGTTTACTGGTAGATCCCCGCTACCACCAACACCTGTGGCCATAAGCTGGAGTGACTGAAAGAATAAGCAGTCATAAATGTTTCCCTGAAGGCCGTCTTGGCTCATCTTTAGGGAGAGAGTGAGGAGTTGAGGTGATGTAGTGTGGGCATCTGTATCCTCGATGACTCCTAGATGAGGTGTTTTTCGACAGATTCAACCACGAGGAGATGCCAGGCATGAGACAAAGCATCTCAGAACAACCGGAGCTGAGGGAAAGGGAGGTCTGGGCACCTCTGTTTTTAATGCGCCCCCCCCCACACACACACACACACACAACCCAAACATGGATAAGCTGTAGAAAATGGATTGGCAGATGGATTAGTTTCACAATGCAGGAACGCTGTAGAGTACTCAGGCTGGATCCACATCTTATATGCAAACTACCAGTTCCCAGCAGTGCGGCATGAATGGCTTGAAAACCGGTTGAACACGCACCACTATCTGCTGTTCAAAAGTGCCGTTTACTCATACCACAGAAACTAAAGCAAGAACAGAATTTCAATCCTCAAATGAAGACTTGCCATCAATTTTGTTTCTTCACAAGTATCATAATATGCATGGATCCAATAAATGAAAGATTGAAAAAGAAAAACCACCTTGTGTCATTTTAATTAGATTCATTTTCACTCTTGACAAAGTACCTTATATTAGAAAGGAAAGAGAACTCGGCACACATGGACAGTTTTGGTGCTGATGTCAGTAGACTGATTGTATTACCTCAGAGGCTGGGAGGAATTTAGTGCTCTTTGGGTGAAAAAAGTGGTTCTTTTGTAATTATGTGGAAAAATAAGAAGACAAGCCTCAGGCACTCAGAATAACCGTGTCCATTAACTTATAATTACAAGTCGCTAAATGAAACAAAACCACCTTAATAGATTTTTGGATAGCCGTGTCTCCCATTTATTTCTACCAAATACATATAACTATTGTTCCTCACTGACCTTGCACGGGCAGTTATACTTCCTCATTTTCACAATAACTGACAATTGCACAGGCAGAGAAAATGTTTCATCAGCCTGGGATGAAGCCAATCCACACATAATGGCTGCTAAAATGCCTGATGAATGGATGCCATGGTCAAAATTAAGCAGATGATCTGCTCTGAAGTTGACTCTTTGGAGATGTGGGAGAGACATTAGTCACTGAGCACGGAGACAATATCCAGATCTGTGCCTCTCTGTGTATCCCCTTCCCTCTTTTAAAGACTGCTTTTTGGCGTGCAATTATATTGAACAATAGGCCGAAGCCAATGGAGGATGCGGCCCGTTACCATGGAAATGATGATGATGGATTTGTAGATAGACAGAACAGGTAATTGGAAAAAGATTGATGGGTGACAGGGTGAAACAGAGAGATAGAAAGGGATGGAAAGAGAGAAAGAGAGAGGGATAAATTACCAAAGCAGCAGTGGGAGGAGAGAAAGTCCTATTACACCCTATCTTTCTGGGATTTACAATTATATAATGATGCTTCCGCTCTCATCAAGTCAATAGGCAATCATTCTTTTTTGCTCTTGCAGTCACTCCCACTCCTCTCTTTCTTCCCCTTGTATTAGCCCTTCTTTCCCCCCAGTATTCTGTTTTCTGTCTGCCTGCTCTTCTCACTATTTCTCCCTCCTGACTCCAAAGAGAAAAGTGGATCCATTGTGTATCATTCTCAATATCGCTCGGTTTGGGAAAGTGCTGTAAAGGGTTTGAGACATCACATGTACAGATGCAGGCAGCGTCCAGGGAATGTAAAGGCGCAGAGTGTCTGTAATGACAGGTTTGCAGTTATTGTGGAGGAGCCTCGCTTGAGGTTTGAGAGGCTGGTTTATGACTGGAAGGTCAATTCTCATCTTAAAATGATTAAAAAAACAAAAAACAAACAAACAAACATGCTTTCAACCTACCCGTGAGCAAGGCAGTGAACTTTGTGTTTCTGACTCACCATGCGCACTAAGACTGTACATAAAAGAGAGAAGGAGCCACCATAGCATTATCATTTGTTTGAAGCCTGAAGACGAGTGTCTCTGCTGTTTCCATCCACAAAAAAATTATGTATCAAGGGTGGGGGTGGTGGGGTGGATCTGACTGTGAAATCACACACTCATTGGCTAATGACTCGTGATTGAAAATTCATTAGCCAGTGAGTCTGTGGTTTCACAGCTAATCCTCCATTTTGAAACATAGTATAGCCAAGATTTACGATATCTATCTATCTATCTATCTATCTATCTATCTATCTATCTATCTATCTATCTATCTATCTATCTATCTATCTATCTATCTATCTATCTATCTATCTATCTATCTATCTATCTATCTATCTATCTATCTATCTATCTATCTATCTATCTATCTATCTATCTATCTATCTATCTATCTATCTATCTATCTATCTATCTATCTATCTATCTATCTATTTGCAACCACAGCTATTGCTGTCTGGTGGCCTTCCAGAGAATGCAGGGTTAAGACACTTCTGCACTGTCTTCATTTTTTATGACCTGGAAGCTTCAGTATTGGCGGCTGCATAGTGTAGTAGTAAGACTACAGGCTTTTGGAGCAGGAGTCGCAAGTTCAATTCCCCCAAGGTATCAAGTAAGGGTCCCAACCAGACCCCCCCATGCTGAAACCAAGCCCTAGCTACGTCTGCAGCTCGGACACAAGTATTTCATCACATGTTGTACTCTGTATGATTGTGTATGTGACAAATAAAGTTTGTACGTCCACATTTCATACTGTCTACAAAATCGAAGCAGGTTGTCTCCAGAGGTGTGGACTCGAGTCACATGACTTGGACTCGAGTCATTAATTTTATGACTTTAGACTTGACTTGAAAAAATGTTCTAAGACTTGTGACTTGACTTGGACTTTTACACCAATGACCTGGGACTTGAATTGGACTTGAACCGGTTTACTTGAAAAGACTTGATATTTCACCCCAAATATAAAATTTAACATGCATATTATATAGAGATTGAAAATGTGACGTCATTCAGGGGTAAACCGCAAAGGATTCTGGGAACTCGTGGCAAGAGGTACTAGCGCACGCAGGCTTTCAATTGAAATCAGTCACACAGCGATAAAAAGAAACACAAAAATGTCAAGAAGCTGTTGTATTATTAACTGCAATAGCCGGTCGCATGACAGCCACGGGAAGCCGACGGGTAAAGAGATCGGTTGTTATCGGATTACGTCGTTGAAGAGAAATTGTTCGAGCCATGTTTCCGAAGTAACAAAGACGCGACGGATGGCCTGGATTGCAGCCATTCAAAGATCAAATATAACGTCCCAGAACACTCCAGCTCACAGGTTAGTCTGCTCCAAGCATTTCCACAAAGGTCAGTCTGCTGTTGTAGTTAATACGTCATTTTCATAACATAATTGGTGATATAGGTTACAAGCAAGTCTGGCGCTGAACAGAAATTGTCGCGCTATGCTCCTTTGTTTATTGTGCATAAATAGTGAATTGTCCTGACACAATATTGCGTTTCGCTTCTGTTATTATGGTACATTGACAAAAACATATACTTTTATTCACAGGATAAAACAGTTGTTTTGTATCACTAATTGCCCAGTGCGATTACAGCATACAATATTATTGTCACTGCTACATTTCTGTAACGCGTACCAGAAATTATTTCCACTACTAATTAATTACCGTTGAGCTCAAAGGTCCTATTAATAAACGGTTAACGAATGTGTATTTATGAAGACGATTTGTGAGACTGGTAAACTTATGATACGTACGATGGTCTTTACTTTCTACACGGTGCATTTCAAGGTCCTGCACCCATCCGTCGGTAAACTGTACCTGGGCTTGTTGCAGTGACCTGAAGTTACTAAACTTCATGAGTGTATGCACTCACTCCAAGAACCGTATAATTATAAATATGCATATAAATATGCTACAATGAGATAGCTGACTTCATCTAACTAGCAAATGTTGTCCAGGCTACGTTGGTGATGCAGTTTTTTTTAATGTGTATTATTTAAAGCCGGTCCTACAACCGCATCCAAGAATAACATGCAGCTTATCTCAGAACTGTCGGTGAAAATTATTCTTGGAGCTAGGTTTAATTGAGCTGCATTTTAAAGAGGTGCAATTTCACAATTTGTGTATATTTTCTAAGTTCACTATTTTGTCATGTGTTGAGAAAAACACAGATTTAAAAATTACATGGTCTAATATTTACATTTAGCATAACTGCAACATGCTTTTTTCGTTTTTTTTTTTAAAGACTCGAAAGGACTTGAAATTCAAAATTTCAGACTTGTGACTTTACTCGGACTTTTACACCAGTGACTTGAGACTCGACTCTGACTTGCCTGACATTACTTGAGACTTGACTTGAGACTTGAGGATAAAGACTTGAGACTTAAGGATAAAGACTTGAGACTTACTTGAGACTTGCAAAACAATGACTTGGTCCCACTTCTGGTTGTCTCACTTTCAGAGCAAGCCTCATTTAGCCATTCTTTAGCTATTAAAATACAGAATTTTAGTAATGCCAGCTTTGCCACAGAGTTTTCCACAAAAAAAGCCCAACATCTCAACTACATCCAAACTCAATACATAAATACATACATGTTTCCAATTTAAACTGCTCACACATACATATGTGTATGTTTCTCATATATCATCTACATATTCCTTTGCTTTCATATACAATTCCAGCAGGCATATACTGCTTTGACACCAATGCTGTGTAGCTTACAATCGGCCTATACACTAACATATGCACCCTCTCAGGTAGAATAGTCATGTTCTGAAGAGTGAGGGAAAAATAGATAGAAATAGATCAGTGTAGCCAGTGAAAGCAGGAGGTGGGGGGAACACAGCTTCACCAGTGTGAAGACATTCAGCAGATAATATGTGTGTGTGCAGCTGGCCTTGACACAGGCACACATGCCTTTTGTCTCCCAGAATCTGGCTTACCAAGGGGCTGACAGGTCGGGAAATGTTTCCCCGCCATAAACACTCCACTTGAGTGGTTCATCAGTGGGGGACAATAGAGCAAAAAGTATCCACCTTTCTATCTCTCACTTCATGTCTGTGTCCTTTGTCTGTCTGTATAGAAAGAACAGGGCTCTCTATTACTGCACTGATAGATAAGGACCTCTAGCTAAGGCTGATTTCAATGTTAAATGTGAAACATCTATCCATCGACCCTCTTAACCGCTTATCCAAACAATGTTATGGATATGCTGGAGCCTTTCCCAGTTGACATTAGGTGAATGTCTGGGTTCAGGCTGGACACAGAGCGTCAAAACAATGGAATCCCTAATTAACTTCACCTAATGTCTTTGGGAGGAAGACCTGGGCAGCCAGGAAAACCCAGCAAATTCCATCCCAGGAACTTCAGTAGCAGCTGTGAGGTGACAGTACTAGTTACTGCATGACCACGCCACCCATGAAATGTCACTAATGAAAGTGTGGTCAAACCAAAGATGTTAAATGTTGATTTCAAATCCAGCTTTTGCTGTGGTGTGGTCAAAACTACTTTCCAAATAATAAAGACACTAATGCCATTGTTTAAATAACAATGAGTCAGTTTTTGATACCAAACACTCATTTGCAAGTCAAAGTTCATTCAACCGCTAAAGTACCAGGAACCGTTTGAAAAAGCCGTGTGTTTAACAGGGTTTAGGGGGCTGTTTGATCATGAAACAGGCTCTGAAACTTTGAGACTCTTAAGACAACCCCATTCGTTGCTCGAACAAGCAGGTTGTTAAAACCCATAGTTACCTTTCATTTCCACCACAGCTTCAATGCTGGTAGTTGTGACGGGAAAAGAAGAAGAAATGAGTCACAGAGTTATGAAGCCACAAAGTCCAGGTAAGGGTGAATGGATGGGTCACCAAATGGCCTGAAAAGATGGAAACTGCTGCTCATTTTTCACTCTTTTTTCAAACTATCGTTATTCCAAACTTTTTTGATTGCTCCCTTATTCACACGGAGTCATCAAACAGATAACTCCACAAATTTGATTTTGCTGAAAATTTACAGCAGAACCCCCCAGATATTTGTATCCTGCCCTAGGACTGATCTAAGGAGCGTTTGCCTATGAGGGGAATGGATAAACCACTACACTATGATAATCACAAATGATCTCTATGTCAAATGCTGAAGGATAAACTACGAATAAAGTTCAAGGCAGTCAGGCTGTCTTTGTGTTAGCTGGCTTAACGAAACCTAAAAGCCTGCTGGGGATAACTGGTATACGGCGGTGGCCATCAACTTTCCCAGTTGAGCAGGAATTTCTGCTTCAGGCTCAGCTTCAGCACAAAACGATGTGACACATCATCAAATGTAAATATAATGATGATACAAATCTATCTATCCCAGATTAATACTGGAGAAAATCCTCAAACTTGGTATTTAGCGCATGGGGCAGTAAACTCAAAATTTTAATTTAAGCTAATTATTTTATGGCTGAGTACACGCTTGCTGCAGCTGTTAAATTCTAATGTGGATGGTTTACATTAGAGCTCTGAAACGTATACGTTTCAACCTAAGATGTAGACAAAGCAGAGTTGTTCCTAAGAGCCTGCGCCTTGGATCCACTGTCAGGGGATACAGAGCAGACTTGATTCTACAGAGAGCACAAAATCACCTTTTAAGTGAAAGGATAAGACAGGTCCATTTCACCATAGATGCCCTCCAGATCAAGATCAGCCAGACCCTGCAGGAACTGGAAATCCTTCTACCCTCTCCAATCTTAGAAGAGGTTTACAAGTTTGTGGACAAGGCTCAGCGGGCCCAACACTCTAAAGGAAAAGAAAGACAACGCAGGAAATTTCACACCTTGCTTTCAAAAACACACACTCCTCATCCTGAACCTACACAACCCAGAGAAGAAAACACACCTGATGCCAGTCAGGAGAAATGGGTTAAGAACTTTTCAGACAGGATTCTCACTGAACCTGAAAAGAGAGTATTAGCCAAAGGACTCAATTTTGCCATTTCTCCACAACAGTTGCCCATAGTGGACCTCATCACAGCCACAGAATCTGCCATACGGATTAATAAATTATCACAGACAGAAGCAGAGCAAATCAGGATGAAAGTCTCAGCCACGCTCTCCAGTGCCAAAGTCCCTCCATCCAACCTCACAATACAGGAAAAGAAGGCCGTCGCTTCCCTGAGCAAAGACCACAACATCACTGTTTTACCAGCTGATAAGGGAAGATGCACCGTGGTCCTAAACACTACAGATTACCATACAAAGATCACTACTCTCCTCAGTGACAACAATACCTACGAAGCCCTAAAGCGAGACCCCACAAGCAGCTACAAAAAGAAAGTTATAGCTTGCCTTCAAGACTTTGAAAAGGACAAAATTATTGACCGCCTTACATATCACCGCCTTTACCCAGGGGATGCCATACCCTGCATCTATGGACTTCCTAAAATCCACAAGGAAGCTGTCCCACTCAGACCCATAGTCAGTAGCATAAACTCAGCCACTTATAACATTGCTAAACACCTTGCTACCATCCTTGCTCCTCTCGTGGGGAACACCCCACACCACATCAAGAACTCCACCGACTTCACCGACAAGGTCCAGAAACTTACCCTGGATCCAGATGAAACCATGGTGTCCTTTGATGTAGTCTCTCTCTTCACTTGCATACCCACCACGGAGGCCGTGGAGACTGTCAGAAAACGACTACAAGAAGACAGCTCCTTGGAGGACAGGACCAACTTCACACCCGATCAGATTGCACACTGTTAGACCTCTGCCTCACCACTACATATTTCAAATACAACGAAGGCTTCTACAGACAAAAACATGGCTGTGCCATGGGCTCCCCCGTGTCACCTATTGTAGCCAACCTTTACATGGAGGAAGTGGAAAGGAAGGCTCTTGGCTCTTTCAAAGGAAGAGTACCCAGCCACTGGTACAGATATGTGGACGACACCTGGGTCAAAATCAAGACACAAGAAGTGGAATCCTTCACTGCGCACATTAACGCTGTGGATAAAAACATCAAGTTCACCAGGGAAGACACAAAGGACGACTGTTTGCCTTTCCTGGACTGCGCCGTGCACATTGAAGAGAACGGCAACCTCAACATCGAAGTTTACCGGAAGCCCACACACACGGACCAGTACCTCCTCTTTGACTCCCATCACCCTCTGGAACACAAACTTGGAGTAATTAGGACCCTACACCACCGGGCAGAACATGTTCCCTCTAAGCCTGAAGGAAAAAAGAAGGAACACACACATGTAAAGGAAGCACTCAAAACGTGCGGCTATCCTAAATGGGCGTTCTTAAAGTCAGCAAAGAGGCACAGAAAAGAAGACCAGACACCAGCGAGGGAGGATAAGAAGGACAGACGCAACAACATTGTCATCCCCTATGTAGCCGGTGTATCAGAGAAACTCAGGAGAGTTTTCTCCAAGCATGACATCCCAGTGTATTTCAGACCCAGCAACACGCTCAGACAGAAACTGGTTCACCCGAAAGACAAAACGCCAAAACACAAACTTAACAATGTGGTGTATGCTGTACAGTGCAGCGAGGAATGCCCAGACCTCTACATTGGAGAGACCAAACAGCCACTTCACAAGCGCATGGCACAACACAGAAGAGCCACCTCCACAGGACAAGACTCAGCAGTCCATCTGCATCTTAAGGATAAAGGACACTCTTTCGAGGATGCCAATGTTCACATTTTGGACAGAGAGGACAGATGGTTTGAAAGAGGAGTGAAAGAAGCCATCTATGTCCACTGTGAGCGACCATCTTTGAACAGAGGCGGGGGTTTACGACACCAACTCTCTGCCATCTATAATCCAGTTTTGAGATCCCTTCCCAGACGCCTTAACGCCCACTCACATCCTGGGCCATCTGACCTCAGGAATTCGCATGATAAGGTGGGGCCAGGTTTCACAATGAACTCACCCGAAACTCTGGCTGATTGGGACCCACACCCAGTTTCACACCTTGGCTCAGGCGATTAGAGGATCATCAGGGGGTCCTTTTGTCCCTCTGTGGGGGGATACTCCCACTAGGTTTATATCTGGGACTCTCCACCATTTGACCTTAGAACTGAAGAAGCTTCTCGGATGAGAGGTGAAACGTCTTCAAGCAACTTAAAGAAGTCCAGACGCTTTTCTTTGCAAGCTCCTTTGACTACGATGACCCGGATGACTGAGAACCTTCACAGACATATACGAAGTAATACACTTAAACATACTTATATATATACAATAAATGTTAAGGTTCATTTTACAAGAGATGTGGAACTCACTTTAGATTATCAAAAGAACGAATTGAAATTAATTTTATTGATTGAATATTTATTCTTGGTGTTTGGTCTGTGTTCTAGTAGGTTTGCATCACATTAGTATCAAGTATAAAACATTTGTACATTTTTTTTATCACCAAATTAAGACATGCTCATTGCCCTGGAAAAGGGATGCACAGATTATGTTCATTCAGTGGTTTCAGTAAGAGATGGCTTGTCCCAGTAGAGAATCTATACTGCACCTAAAACATGCTGCAAATAAAAGAATCAGTAAAAATTGGCAATTCCAGCCAACTAAAATTAGGAAAATTACCTACCCTTTACCAGCAAAACTTTAGCATAAGTTACCCTGATGATATTGCCAGTTAAAAAGAGAACCACTTTTGTGATACGGAAAACTGACTTTAAACTCGACAGCTCACTAAACCTTTAATCTCTGTCTCATAGTGCACCCCTTTGATCTTTCCCTAAACCTAACCGATCTGTTTGGATGACGGAACCTACCAACAGAACTACACATTTTCATTTGGTGATTCCCTTTAGCTTTGTTCAGCTTTGCAGAAACTGGCAGTCTGGGGCGCGCGCGCACACACACACACACACACACACACACTAAGCAGTGATCGGCCTGAACTTCCTTCTCTAGCTGACTTGTACTTTGATTGCACTCACATGTGGACACATATTTATCCTGCTACACCACAGATGAGCAGTTGTTTTTATAGTTTTCTGCTTTCTTTTCTGCACAACAGAAGCAGGTGCAATTAATGTCCTTGCAATGTAATAACCACATGGATTCATCTAAGCAGTCATAACAACCCACTCAGTCTCTAATGAAGCATTCTGCCATTCTGATATTCGTTTGCTGAGTAGGTAATTACTTTTCACTTTGCAGCATTAAATCTTTTTTCCAGAATGATCATTTTACATGTAGTGTTTAATGAAAACGGCATTTAGAATCCAACATTTAGAATCAGGGCCATATTAAGGCTTTAGAGTAAATTTTTATTTTTAATTTTATTTCTTTATTGTGTTGTCTACAAAGGTGGCACAGCTGAATAGGACAAGAGAATGACTGTTGACATTGTACTGGCAAACTACATGACAGGATAACAAATTCAGAAGCCCCAGACAGATATTTAGCTTTCTGATCGCCAGAATTCAAGACAGCAAAATAAAGTCAGAACACAAAGGCGGGCAGGCAGGCAGAACACACAGCCAGGCATGACAGTACGACACAACACAGTGCAAGGAAAACACAGGCCTTACGCTGGAGCAATCAGGGAATGGGAGACAGGTGGGAAACACGACTGAGACAAATCAGACCAAACGAGACAAGGGAATCAAAACCATACACACGGCACACAAGACAGGGACTATCAAAAATAAAACAGGAAACATGCCACAGGTAGAGGCTTGGGCTGAACAAAGGGAACACAGAAACAAAACCTAAGGACTAGAAATCACAGAACAAAGAACTACTAGAGCTAGAAATACAGAACCATAAATCAAAAGACTAATAATGATAAACCACGATGAAATCAAAGCTCAATAATAATGCAAGAATCAAAACACTTGGTCACTGACCCAGGACCGTGACAGCTTTGATGTAGCCACCAGATCCACATTTACTACCCTGGTTTTCACTTTGATACAATATCCATGTTCTCAAGTGTCTATGACTCCCTCCCAGCAAGATCTCAAACCAGCTTACATGGTTCACCTGTATGAGGCATGCTAGCTGCTAATGAAGGTGTTACAGTCAGCAATGACAAATAAGACATGATATTTTAAATCTTTATATGGTATATTGTATATGCTGAGAACACACACTACACTTGTAAGAATCGCAGTTTTAAGGCTTTTTGTCAGTTTTCAACCAATAAATCGTTAAGTTGAACTTGAAGATCTTGGTAGATGTAAGCCAAATTTGAATGGATTATTAGCATGACCCTGCTCTACACCCCTACAACATTTTATCAGAATTCATTAAAAACTTTCAGAGCCATGGTGTTTAAAGAAAGATCTATGACATACATGCAAATGCTACCAGAAACATGACCTCCTTGGCAGAGGTAAATTTCTCCACAGGATGCTCCTCGTTCTTTGTGCCGTAACGCTTTGACTCACATGCAAGCTCAGTGTTGCTGAATCACATGATGGCACAACAACTAAAAGCAGAGCATGGGAAAGGGAGGTGCAAAGTCTCTGTGCTAGATTTGAAAGTAGCAGTGTTTAAATTAGCATCTTCTTTTTCATACATTGGGCTCAGCCTACTGAACACAGAGTAGAAAAACTGAATACCAATCCCATTATGCTGGTACTGATAGGAGATTGGGAAATCCCTATTTGGATTAGTCTTCCCAGATCTAGTGGGTGCACTAAATGTGCAGAATATGCAGATTGTTTGCAGCAACAAAGTGAGTTAGAGAGCAACTTTTTAGCGGTAGAATCGGCATAGGGCTAAAACAAGATGATTTGCTTGTGTTTTTGAACTGTGTCGTGTCTTCAGATTTCAGACCCAGCAAACTACAGTGATAGTTTTTTTTTTGTCTTTTTAATATAACAGAGGTAAGAACTCCCTGTTCCATCTAGTTAATAGGTTCAATTTGTATCAGACAATAGCCACTTGTTTGGATGCTACCGTGCTACCAAAGCCTGCTCATTTTTGATCTTCTAGTAGAACTCTAATAGGAAATGAACTACAAATGGAAACCAGGATGCTTCTGGACTCTGGAACCTTGAGAGAAACAGTAAAACAATAATGATCTTTACCTCCTCATACAGTGTACATTACCCCCCATGTGACCAGACCAGACACAATAAAAATTCTCGCTTTTCAGTCTCATTGTTTGTCAAATCCCACCCAACAAATCAACATTAACAATAATCTCTCCATGAGAGCAGTCTATTGAGAGAGTTTTAATGGGATTGTTATTGTTGTCATTTTGTTCATTGTGATTTCAAAATAATGATATGATGCAGCTTCCCAGTACACCTGGGCACGATTACGCTGAATTGCCTTGGGCTACTGCATAATAAAAATGGCAAATTGAGGCCATGTCTTAATCTTCTTCCTAAATATTGGGATTGTCACTACTTATGAGCAGTAGGTTATTGAATAAGTAAATAAAAGTGAATCATAATTGCCCATGTTTCAGTTTGGCTCAGTTCTTTTCAGCTCCCCTCTCTTGAAGGCCTCTTTTCCTGCCACCACATGCCATCTTGTTAATAAAGACCCAAGTAATGCCCAAAATCTGTAAATACATATGAGTAGAATTGCAAAATGTTCTCAGTTTGGGGAAATAGTTCTGTTCTGTAAGACAGTTAATTTAATGTGTGGCTTTGACACCATCTGGGATAGTGCCTGATGGACACCTGCTTGTCCCTACACTCTGTTGGGAGAGCTTGGTGGCAGATGACAAGGGCCCACTCATGCTCTCCTGTCACATGGTGCATTACTCTAATCCACATTTCCACATAAGCAAAACAAATAAGGCATTTTTATTGGTGCATCACTTTAGATCTTGGTGCTGGTATTCAAATATGTGCTAATGTCTGCTTTATTTCAATCAGTAAATGATGTATTAATTAGTATTTAATCAAAGCCAGACTCTGAACCTCACCTTGCACATTTGCAAATACGAAATATGCATGTGAACTATAAAACAGGAGTGCACATCTGCACAACATCACTTAAATGTAAAATGGATTAAAATGCATCACCTCTCAATAACTGCAACACTTTTAACTCGACAAATCCGGCATTTCCTCTTAGAAACCATTACTTTAGAGAGCTCATATTGGAAATATGCATAAAAACTAGAAACACTGTGATCATTAAATGAGAATTAAATACACCTGTGGTTTTTAATCAGTCTAATTGCCTGGTTGTGAAAGTTAAAGAGACATTTCTTAATTTTTCAGGTTTCTACTTGAAAACGGTGACCCCACAGATATGTAAAAAATAGTCCTAAGAGGAACTGACAGATCTGACTGTGAGACTTCACAATGATGGAAAAGGATACAGTGGGAACAAACTAAAAATCAGCAGATCGCTTCAAGCAAGTAATCAGGAGGTATAGAATGAACCAGTGTGGCTATTTAGAATGGCGTAAAAATGCTGCCATGGACAGTACACCGCTAGCACAACTGAAACAGCGCCTCAGACATGGCAACGTGACTATCAAAGGAAATGTGAGTTTCTGTGACAGCTCAGACCATTTGAAGGACATCGCATAGATAGCTTTCATGAGCTTTAGTAGACAGTTCTAAAGAATGTAAACATTATTCAGATGACTACTAAGCATGCACTCTTTGGTTAGATGAGACCAGACAGCATCATGTTTACGCGTACCTAAGTGTTGCAAAATTTAATCTCGGAGGTAATGATATGGGGCTGCTAGAATGGAAAATGTGTTGGGAGGTCATATTCATGGATGCAATCATTAAGTACTGTGGACATTCCAAAATACAGCAGACTCCCAGTCAGCAGAAGCCAGGAAGAAGGGAAATATTCCACATGGATGCAAATCGAAAACCTCACGAGAGTTTCTAAAGAAGAAAAAGGGTAAAACACTAGCCTGAACAAGATTGTAATGCAACTTGAATCCCACAGATCACTTTAGGGATTCTTTTATAGAGAAAGGTAACACATCACAACCCCAGCAAAGAAAACGCAGAGTTTGAGAAAGGCAGTGGTGCATTTCTTTTTACCCAGCCGTGACACTCAGGTGATGATTAAGACCAGGGTGTTAACAGGCTGGGGACTGTCCAGACAGTGTGTGTGTGTGTGTTTGTGGGTCTGTGTCACGGGGGATGGGGAAGTGTGCAATCACCTATCCTGTGGTGAAACCGCGAGCGCACCGTTTGTGCCTGAAAACACTTCCTCTCCAAATTGCACGCTGACACGCACTCGCATTCAGCTGATGAGCTGTTTTTTCTGAAGGACTCCTCCTCCAGCAGAGGTGGCACAAGCCTTTTAGCAGCTACTTATGACCCTCCACCCCCTATAATACACACTCACACACAGGCTCACCAACCAGCCCTCTGCCTCCCTCTTTATTCAAAGCTTGATTTCTTTTCATCAAGTCTGTCTCTTCCCTCTTTCTCATCTCCACCTTTCTCTGCTGGATGCTCTTTTGTGCCAAATCTAATCCCTGTTTCCCTCCCAGCCTCTGCCTCTCTCTCTCTGCTCTTCTTCACATCTTTGTCCTCTTTCAATTATGCTCTCTCTTCCTCACCTCCTTCCTCCTCCTCTTGTTCTATCTCTTTCACTCCTGACCATCTCTTTCGCTCCCCCTTTTATTTGCCTTCTTTTTTCAGTATCCTCAGTCTTCTTAAGTCTTCCCCTCACTCTGTCTCTTATTCTCTGCTCTCTTTGCAGCCCTCCTCTCTCTCTCTGTGCATGCTCTCCTCCTCTTTTCTCCTCTGTGACCTCTCACCCTCTATTTTCCCTTTGCCGTTCACTTTTCCCTTTTCTCTTTTTGCAGCCCTTTTCTCCTTCACTCTTGGTGTCAGCGCTTTGTGGAAGCTCAGTACCCAGTGGGACATCCAGTGGAAGAAAGCCCTGAAAAACAAACTGCGGGGCAGAGAAAGGAGGGAGGTGAAAAGTAGCAAAGGGCTGAAAAGGAGAAAAGGATAGAAAAAAGGGTGCTTGCAAAAGTGTCTATAAAGGAGACCAAATGCCCATGTAGATTGCCGGCTAATTAAATGAAGCAATGAGGATTTTCTCAAAAATATATACAATTTTGAATGACTTCAGGGCTCAATTTAATCTGAAATATAATTTTAAAAAACATTTTGAACATTTCAAAAGCTTCTCGCTCTTGCTGCTCCATAATTGGCCTTCTTTATAAGCTTGCTTAGTTTCCAGTAACCTCTTGTTTATTGGCTTAGTTTGCTCCAATAGTGTTAAAAGAAGAATTAAAAAAACTTGCCATCTAGGAATTCAAGTATTTTGCAAGGAAGCCCATTTTGTGAGTCGCTGCCCCTCTGCTAGTTTGTTAGTTGCCATCAGCAGTGACAGGATCTGGCACTCTGGCCCCTCCTGGCTATTCCTCCACATAAAAAGGAGGCAGGTGAGGCATTCGCCACCTGAATGAGGCTTTCCGGGCATGACCTACCTGGAGGAGGCTCTGGTGTAAATCCACATCACACTCAGGAGATGACCTCTCTCGACTGGCCTGGGAACGCCTTGGTTTTCCCCTGGATAAGCTATAGGAGCTGGCTGGCAAGAGGGAGGTCTGGGATTTCCAGCATAGGCTGCTGTCCCCATGACCTGGCAGAATAAATGGATGAATCATTGATTTGCTATCATTTTAGATGACGTGTTTTCACATCACATTTAACATCGCTTTATTTAAAGTGTTTTTTTCCTTCTTCATTGTTTGTTTGGAGTATAATGTGCATTGTTTATAACTGATAGTGGGCTATCATTTGAAGCAGCATTTAAAATATGATTCATTACTGAAGAATGTGACGAACAGTTTCAAATGTCTTTGTTTAGAGTGTTTTTCACATTGTCCATTAATCCATCCATTCTCTTCCACTTATCTTCACCAGGGTCGCGAGGGGGCTGGAGCCTATCCCAGCTGCCACAGTGTATCCTGGACAGGTCACCAGTCTATCGCAGGGCTAACAGACAACCATTCACACTCACATTCACACCTATGTTCACACCGTGTGCTGCACCATTGTCCATTAAGTGGTCATCATATTTAACTTATACAGGAAGTGCAGAATTATTAGGCAAGTTGTATTTTTGAGGAATAATTTTATTATTGAACAACAACCATGTTCTCAATGAACCCAAAAAACTCATTAATATCAAAGCTGAATGTTTTTGGAAGTAGTTTTTAGTTTGTTTTTAGTTTTAGCTATTTTAGGGGGATATCTGTGTGTGCAGGTGACTATTACTGTGCATAATTATTAGGCAACTTAACAAAAAACAAATATATACCCATTTCAATTATTTATTTTTACCAGTGAAACCAATATAACATCTCCACATTCACAAATATACATTTCTGACATTCAAAAACAAAACAAAAACAAATCAGCGACCAATATAGCCACCTTTCTTTGCAAGGACACTCAAAAGCCTGCCATCCATGGATTCTGTCAGTGTTTTGATCTGTTCACCATCAACATTGCGTGCAGCAGCAACCACAGCCTCCCAGACACTGTTCAGAGAGGTGTACTGTTTTCCCTCCTTGTAAATCTCACATTTGATGATGGACCACAGGTTCTCAATGGGGTTCAGATCAGGTGAACAAGGAGGCCATGTCATTAGTTTTTCTTCTTTTATACCCTTTCTTGCCAGCCACGCTGTGGAGTACTTGGACGCGTGTGATGGAGCATTGTCCTGCATGAAAATCATGTTTTTCTTGAAGGATGCAGACTTCTTCCTGTACCACTGCTTGAAGAAGGTGTCTTCCAGAAACTGGCAGTAGGACTGGGAGTTGAGCTTGACTCCATCCTCAACCCGAAAAGGCCCCACAAGCTCATCTTTGATGATACCAGCCCAAACCAGTACTCCACCTCCACCTTGCTGGCGTCTGAGTCGGACTGGAGCTCTCTGCCCTTTACCAATCCAGCCACGGGCCCATCCATCTGGCCCATCAAGACTCACTCTCATTTCATCAGTCCATAAAACCTTAGAAAAACCAGTCTTGAGATATTTCTTGGCCCAGTCTTGACGTTTCAGCTTGTGTGTCTTGTTCAGTGGTGGTCGTCTTTCAGCCTTTCTTACCTTGGCCATGTCTCTGAGTATTGCACACCTTGTGCTTTTGGGCACTCCAGTGATGTTGCAGCTCTGAAATATGGCCAAACTGGTGGCAAGTGGCATCTTGGCAGCTGCACGCTTGACTTTTCTCAGTTCATGGGCAGTTATTTTGCGACCTTGGTTTTTCCACACGCTTCTTGCGACCCTGTTGACTATTTTGAATGAAACGCTTGATTGTTCGATGATCACGCTTCAGAAGCTTTGCAATTTTGAGACTGCTGCATCCCTCTGCAAGATATCTCACTATTTTTGACTTTTCTGAGCCTGTCAAGTCCTTCTTTTGACCCATTTTGCCAAAGGAAAGGAACGTTGCCTAATAATTATGCACACCTGATATAGGGTGTTGATGTCATTAGACCACACCCCTTCTCATTACAGAGATGCACATCACCTAATATGCTTAATTGGTAGTAGGCTTTCGAGCCTATACAGCTTGGAGTAAGACAACATGCATGAAGAGGATGATGTGGACAAAATACTCATTTGCCTAATAATTCTGCACTCCCTGTATGAGTGTTTCTCATAAAGAATGAGTCACCAGGAACATGCCTAGTATTTATATAGCACTTTATTTATTTTTTTTACTATTTCTGACTACAAGCCACATTCATTTTTTATTTATTCTTTTTACCACTCACACACCCACTAACCAATGAATCCATCAGGGGCCAATTTAGGTACAGCATCTTTCCCACAGTCAAACCACCGGCCTTCCAGATAGTAGACAACCAGCTCCATCTCCCGAGACACTCATTGATAAAAACACAGAAAATAAAACCCATGGCTTGGGTTGCAGAGAAAGAGTGCCAAAAAAATCCTTTGCTGGTTAAGAATCAATAAATTTGTGGAAATGCTCCTTTAATCTGCCTCCCTGCCCCCAGAATGTGTAGTTAGTGTCTTTGAAAAAAGCCCACCATATCCAACACTGTATGAATTAATACTGCTAAAAGAGAGACTGCTGTTATTATACAGTGTTGCACTGGAATGCTGTTTCACTTTTTTAACCACAGTAGGATTCTGACTTTCCTTTTCACTGTTTAATTTCTAACTGGTCAGACCGTCAGAGATTGTAACATTGTGGCTAGAATGTTTTAATCTTTTATTTGTTACTTTAAGACAAACTGGGAATTTTCATAGTGTTCTATAGAAGCTCAAACTTAAAGGGTCAATATGCTAAAAGGGGATTTTGAATTTGATTTATAGGAAGGAGAAAAAAGCATTGTCAGGGTGAGTAGTAGTCATTGTAAGTTCAAGTGGGTCTGTTAGCTGCATAAAACAGAATGAAAAATTGATTCTTCAAAGACTTTAATTGAAATTCTTAGAACTCTCCCTATCGCATTCATTACCTTGTACATCACTTTTATACAGTGACAGATCTGCTACGCAAACATGGCCAAAAATAAAATAATACAAACTAAAATAGAAAAGTCAACATCTTTGATTTTAAATGAGAGGGGAAAAAAACAAACAGGTTTTTTTCACAACACATGACTCACATGTTCACGTTGGACAAATTAAAATGAGAATGAATGACATATATGTGGCGAAACAGAACACTTATGCATTTGCTTATGTCACAGTTGGGCTGTTGATGCCTGTTAGCTGACTCAGTCAAAGGGCCAAAGGGCAGAGTTTCATTTTCATTTAGGGTACAATTCTGTGACTGCAATCTCAACATTTACCTTAGTGAATAACATTATAGATCAGTCTGTTCCACAGAAAGGCTCTGCGATGAGAGGAAAAGCCACTACCCCAGTCATGGAAACACTAATGTCATTATTATGATAAGTCAGTTGATTGATAAAGGGAAAAGTGGAACCACGGATTAGAGCTGATGCCATATAAGACCAAGCATGGTGTTTTTGTGTGTGATTTTAGCCTCACACTCAGATCTTTTGCACTCTGACAAAATGGACTTCCACCAAATGAGACAGTTATATTTGAAATTACGGACATTACTTCAAAGCTGCTGAAATCACTCCGTCAACTATCCCGTCTTTCTGTCCCCCAACCCCCAACTCTCTATTCTGCCCATGTCTTTCGCTGTATGGGCTCATTGGGCCCTGATTGAAGTGTGTGTGTGTGTATTTCTATGATGTGATATCATATAATGGTGATAGGGCATGATTTCACATCCAGCAGCCATACTGTCTCGTCAGCCACCACATTAGCTGAATGGCTTGCTTGAGTTGAAAATGTTGTTTGCACACGTGTGTGTGTAGTGCGGTGCTTACGTTCATGATAGAGGTGCTTGCTTAAATGCATCCTTCTGTTGGGTGTGTTTGTGGCCTTTTTGTGCTCTAGTTGTGTGCATGTATGTATGGTTCCTTGCTCAGTTAATTTCATGATCAAACATGATTAATTGAGAAAATCAATAATAAACAATTCACTGACAGAAGACAAATAAGGCAGAATAGCATTGCATATCAGATGTTGCTGAGACGGGAGTCTTTTTTCTTCTCACACGCATGTCAAGGTGTTGTTACTTTAAGCTGTTCAGATAAATGAAGCTGATGTGTGAAAGCCATTTGAACTGTGTTGAGAAAAGTCAGGTTACGGTCTTCTCAAACTGGGTCTTTAGGTCTGCTTCCTGACTGCACCGAAACTAAAAAACCTTTCTATGGCCACACCTGCAGAGGGATGGCTAAAGATGGGGCCCAGGGTGACAACCATGGACACACATTATTGGGGGACAACAGGTCCAGATGTACCTGTTGATCGTACATCAGATCTGTTAGGATGCCTGGGTCGTTGACCCGGAGTTTTGAGTTTATTATATTATTTATCCTTTCTAGTCTTTGGTTTCTTTGTTAGAGTTCTGTCTTATGGTTTACGTCTCTGTTCCCTCTGTTGCAGTGCCTGCCTGTGAGTCTGTGTCTTTAAGTTTAGTCTGTGTTATGTTTCCTGTTTTACTTTGGAGGTGCATGTCTTATGTTAATGTGTCTGGTTTTGCTTCCCTTGTCTCGTTAGGCCTGATTTGCCCCAGCTGTGTTTCCCTCCTGTTTCCCATTCCCTGATTGCTCCCTCTGTGTATTTAAGCCCTGTGTTTCTCTGTGTCCGTGTTGTGATCTACCCTCTTCTTGCTGTGTGTTCTGTCTGTGTAAGCTTATTTTGTAGTCTCAGTTTTGTTACTTTTTGGAGTTCAACATTAAAGCTGTATGCCTTCACATAACAAGATCTGGATGAATGAAATATTCATTTTGCAAATCGTTACTGGTCAACAGTGTGTAACTGACTGAGATCAAAACAGGATAACAACGACCAGTGGAAACTAAAGCCATCAAGCTTTTGAGGGCTGGATTCAAAATTACACCAAAAATCTAAGTTAAAAGCTAAATCATAGGCTGGCTCGGTGTATATGTGTTTATGTCCCCATGTGCTGGTGTTCTCTCTCAGTGAGCTCCTGAACATTCTGTGGCAGTATTTGTTGTTTTTTGGATTCACTGACAGAGTAATCCAGTAGTTCTCTGTTGGATTCAGGTTTGGGAAACACAAGGGTCGCTCAATGACATCATTGCTTATGTCGATTAAACTCTAGGAGCATTGTCCTTCAGGAGGAAATCGGGACCCACTGCACCAGCATAGGGTCTGATGGTGGCGTCTGAGGATTTCCACCAACTTATGAGTAATCATGGTGCTGTTGGCTAGCATGTGGAGGTCTGTTTGACCCTCTAAGGATATGCCTCCCCAGCACATCAGTGATCTACTGCCAAACTCATGCTGAATGATGTTCTCTTTCACATTCGTCACATGTGCTCAGTGTGAACAAGCATTTATATGTGAAGAGAGCAGGGTACCAGTGGCTGTCCTGCCACTTTTTGTGTTGCAGGGTGCTGAGCTATGAGCACAAGCCCCACCAAACCAAAGGGTGGTCCTCATGCTCCCTTCATGGTGTATTTTTGAAAGACTGATCAGAAACATGCCCATCAATAACTTACTGGAGATTACTTTGTAGGGCTCTGTCAGTACTCTTCCTGTTCCATCTTGAACAAAGGAGCAGATTTGGGTTGGCACCCTTAAATTTGCCTGCATAGCTCTCCTCCTGTAATGGTCCATCTCCTGGTAGCTCTTCCACACACACAGCCAGGAGAAAATAAAACTGTGTGCAATAAAATCAAAACAAAACTGAAACACGTTGTATTGGGTCAGAATCCTTTACACACGTAATGTGTCATCCTGGACTACCAGTTTAACTTGAATGGGTTGTAGGCACACTAGCAAAAAGCAAAACTGAAGATCTGTGATCTAGAAGCACCTTATTTATTTTAGGATGTTGCCTGTCAAACTTGATCTTCTGACCCACACTGTTTTTAAATGTGTCAAACACAAGAGAACATAGCAAGCTGGTGCCAGAAAGGTTACCAGTAATATTGTTTACCTGTTTAGCTTTGGGTTGTTCACAGGTGAGTGGAGTTGCAAGGTGCTTACTGCCAAGTTGCACTGTCTCGAAGGAGTTTACCGCCTGTTGTGAGCAACAGAGGAGAGAAATTGCACCGGATTTCTAGAGAAAGGGGAACTTCTCACAGTGTCTTGCTGCCACACTGATGGGAAGCATGTCACCAGCAGAGCTGTGGAAAATGCCAGTTGTGACTTTTTTAGGTATAAGGAGAGTCACTCACTTGCTCTGACACCTAAATGTGATGCCTATTATCGCTTGCTGGATGGAAAGGCCTATGGATGTGAAAGCTGAAACTTCAACATCAAGGACAGCACTTTGAGGTCTAAGATGCCTAATGAGACATTGTGCCTGCAAAGCAATCACCCAGCCAGGCACAGATGGCACCAGTCCACATGGATTTGTCTTAGATGCAGCTTTCCCACAGCACCCAAACATTATTCCCAGGGACGTTTTTACTAGATTTCATATTTAGAAGACATTTGTTGTATATAGATAAAGAGTCACAGTACTAGAACTACAAATTATTTTTGATTACTTATTATTTTTCTTATTTAAGATATGACTACACAAGACAATATATTTGATTTCAACACAAGGCACAACCTTCAAAAGCAGCAGGCACAGTGTTACCACTGTTTGCATATTCTCCTTGTGTCTGTGTGTGCGGGTTCTCTTTGTGTACTCTGGGTTCCTCCCACAGTGCAAAGACATGCAGTTAGTGGGGTTAGGGTAATTGGTGATTCAAATAAGTGTGAATGATTGTCTGCCTCTCCGTGGTAGCCCTGCAAAAAGAATGGAGACCTCTCCAGAGCGTACCCTGCCCTTTGCCCAATGGTAGCTGGGCTAGGCTCCCATGATCCTGAATCAGATAAGCAGAAGAAACAGGATGGAGCAAGAACGACTGAGAAAATTGCATTTTTGGGCTTTGTAGCCACTATCTAATGCACTTTTTACAACATACCCAATTTATGCATCTAACCATGAAAAAGACTCCAAAATAATTTTGATTTAGTACCAGCATTTGCACTGCTTTGAATTGTGATGTGCATACCTTCCTCACCTGTGACTGTGTGATTTTTGTCACTTACTGGCTGGAACTACAGTGGGATGCAAAAGTTTGGGCAACCTTGTTAATAGTCATTATTTTCCTGTATAAATCGTTGGTTGTTACAATAAAAAAAAATGTCAGTTAAATATATCATATAGGAGACACACACAGTGATATTTGAGAAGTGAAATGAAGTTTATTGGATTTACAGAAAGTGTGCAATAATTGTTTAAACAAAATCAGGCAGGTGCATAAATTTGGGCACCACAAAAAAAGAAATGAAATCAATATTTAGTAGAT
>NW_024582741.1:476099-486837 GCF_018398535.1 Haplochromis burtoni
ATTTTCTCAATATGTTCCTCACTGTGGAAACAGACAGCTTAAATTTCTGAGACAGCTTTCTGTATCCTTCCCCTAAACCATGATGGTGAACTATCTTTGTCTTCGGGTCATTTGAGAGTTGTTTTGAGACCCCCATGTTGCTACTCTTCAGAGAAAATTAAAAGAGGAGGGAAACTTACAATTGACCCCCTTCAATACTCTTACTCATTATTGGATTCACCTGTGTATGTAGGTCAGGGGTCACTGAGCTTACCAAGCCAATTTGAGTTCCAATAATTAGTTCTAAATGTTTTGGAATCAATAAAATGATAACAGTGCCCAATTTATGCACCTGCTTGATTTTGTTTAAACAATTATTGCACACTTTCTGTAAATCCAATAAACTTCATTTCACTTCTCAAATATCGCTGTGTGTGTCTCCTATATGATATATTTAACTGACATTTTTTATTGTAACAACCAACGATTTATACAGGAAAATAATGACTATTAACAATGTTGCCCAAACTTTTGCATCCCACTGTATATTCCTTGTGAAATTTGAACAGGAAATTTTCCATAGCAGCTCTCAGGGAAATATACGATGCTCTACATAGGCTCCAGGTTTGCCTTGATGACATCATCAGGGTTACTCTGTCAAAACTTTGGAAAAACTCCCTGCTGTTTTCACAGATCAACTCAGATGAACTCAACGTTGCGTGTACAATCAGTTGATTGCCCTCATTTCACTTTAATTTACATCTAGCCATAACGATGAAGCTGGGGACTCAGGAAGCTAGTCTGCCACAAGGCATCATGGGTTTCTAAAGACAGAGAAATGAGCACATATAAACACAGGCTAATTTACCAATCAGAAGTGTGAAATTTATTTTCTCTGTTTGGTCATCTGGCAAATGACATCTGACAGGGAGTGAAATCATTTGTGTGTGTGTGTGTGTGTGCATGCTTCACATGTGTAGCTGCTTCGTCTTGCGTAAGAGGACACACAAACTTGTGTGTGTACATTTACATTGTTTATATCTTTAGCTCACATGAGACATTGTCTCATTGTCATTGAGCCCTGCTGTGAATTAATGATTATAATAGAAGCCACAGTTTTTACTGCCCTGCATGCACATTCTGCTGTCTATACTAAGGCCCTCTCCGTCTTTAGGGTTCGGCACAATGCCTCCATCCTCCCAAATCCTTGCATCCTCTTCTGTCACACCAGCCCTCCTTCTCTGGACTTTCTCTTTTCCTCCCGCCTGGCAGCTCCATTTTTAATAGTCTTTTCCCAGTACATACACTTTCTCTCCTCTGCACATGGTCCAAACCATCTCAGCCTTGCTTCTCTTACTTTTTCTCCATACTGCTCAATCTGAGCTGTCCCTCAGATGTACCTTTTTCTAATCCTGCCCATCCTGGTCCCTCCCATTTAAAATCTTAGATCAGAAGATAAAGGTCATATATATGGGAACACAAAACATCTACTAAGAAAACTAAAAACTCAACTAATTTCATGAATCTGATTACAAATACTTTTCATCTCATCACCATCTCTTATATTTAGGGGGAAATTTAATGCAGGAAAAAACACAAAATACAACAGGAAGTAAAACTGAGAGCAGATTATAAAATAAAACAGGAAGTAACAATATATAAATCCAAAAACATCACACTAATACAACTGAGTTGAAAATTCTGAAATCAAGAAAATATATTCATCATTATTTTTTAGCTGTTTTTTTCCTGTGCTGAACCAACAGTGACTTCTGCTACAGCTAACGTGGCTGGGAGCAGGTCGTTGTCTGAAAACACCTCTGATTGGATGAGGTGGCACTCACAGGGATCATGCTGCGTGGAGTCATATGACATTTGAAGCACTGTTATTTTACATGAGCACACAGAGAAGTAGAGAAAGTTGATAACCACTGTTGCGACACCCCTTATCTCCGACTGAGGCTTTACATTTTATCTGCAACCAGTGTTGGGGAGTAACGGAATACATGTACTGCCGTTACGTATTTAAAATACAAAATATGAGTAACTGTATTCCGTTACAGTTACTGTTTAAAAAGGTGGTATTCAGAATACAGTTACTTTGTTGAAATAAATGGATTACACTGCGGTACTTTCCTGTTTCATTTTGTCGCGGGTCAGGACTGTTTGGGTTTTGTTTGACAGCTACGTTCTGTAGTTCCAGGCGGCAGCGTTACGGTTGCCATGGTTACAGGGCGACGCTCTCTCTCTCTCTCTCTGCGACTGTGTGTTTCCTGGGTGAGAGAGCGCCTTTTCGTTGTTGTTGTTGTTGTTGTTGTGCTATGCTATGCTACCAGGCAGAATGCTATAGGCATAGCTCTAAAGAATGTAGCATCATGGGCAGTGTAGTCCGTGCTGCAGGGAGAATGGACTGCCATACACGTTATGTGTCTGTGAGCGAGGAGGGAGAAAAAGGGGAGTGGAAAGGTACGAGTTGTCACCGAGCAAAAACGGGAGCTGGAAGCATGTAAATATAATAATAACCACTGCAGCCAAGAAGAGCGCCTGACGAGCCCAGTTGTAAGTAAGCTATTAAGACTCGACTGTACACCGTGTTCGTGTTTTCCTCCGAAAACAATAAGTTCCGTTGGAGCAGTCTTTCAACGCCTCTCTCTGTCTCTCGCAAGCAAAGTTGACCCACACAACAAAGTAAAGCTATTTTTCGGCTACGAGCCGACAGGGACCCCGCCGTATTAGTCAGAGGTCCCTTTACTACAGTTTGGAGTCGCGGACCTTCAGTAATAGTAATAAATCACACAGCAATAGTACATTCACGTTGTTGTAAAAAGCATGATAATATATTAAGTAATCCAAAGTATTCAGAATATGTTACTGTCATTGAGTAACGTAACGGAATACGTTACAGAATACATTTTGGGGCATGTATTCTGTATTCTGTGATGGAATACATTTTAAAAGTAACCTTGCCAACACTGTCTGCAACCTTTATGCCTGTGAAGGTTCTCAGTCATCAAGGTCATCGTAGTCACAGTGGACAAAAATGTTTTTATGTCCACTGTGAGCGACAATCTTTGAACAGAGGCGGTGGTTTACGACACCAACTGTCTGCCATCTATAATCCAGTTTTGAGATCCCTTCCCAGATGCCTTAACGCCCACTCACATCCTGGGCCATCTGACCTCAGGAAATCACATGATAGGGTGGGGTCAGGTTTCACAATGAGCTCACCCGAAACCTTGGCTGATTGTGACCTACACCTATTTTCACACCTTGGCTCATGTGATTACTTAGAGGGTCATTAGGGGGTCCTTTTGTCCCTCTTGGGGGGGACACTCCCACAGGGTTTAAATCTGGGCTACCTTGTGACCCTAGAACTGAAGAAGCTTCTCAGATGAGAGGTGAAACGTCTTCAAGCAACTTAAAGAAGTCCAGACGCTTTTCTTTCCAAGCATCTGCAACCTTTAGTACACACTTTCATTGTCTCCTGCCTCCATCATTGCGAGTCATTTTCCGTAGTCTGTCTCCATTGGTGCAGAATATAGCAGCAAGTCTGCTGACAAAAACAAAAAATATACCAAACCTATACTTGGTTGCCTTCACTGGCTCCCAGTAAGATAGACTTTAAAATCTATATAAAGCACTACTACACTACGTTGTTTATATATCAGCACTACTGAAAAACACTGCAAACCACTTGTCAGATCATCTAATCAAGGTCTCCTAGCCGATCACGCTTTTGGGATTGCAGCGCCTAAACTGTTTTTCCCACATCACTATACTGGGTGATTCTGATTTCATCCACAAAGCTGTTATTGGGGGCGGGGGAAAGGTAATAAAGTTACTTTGGAAAATAAGTAATCAGTAAAGTAATGGGATTACTTACTTGGAGAAGTAATCAGTAATTAGTAACTAATTACTAGTTTCACGTAACTTGACCAACACTGGTATTCATAAAAAACAACACAAATGAGGATCATTAATTTATATATACATTTATTTAAAAAGAAGGTTTAATGGATGTTTGTAACTGAGATTTGGAATTTTGGGATTTACATGTTTATTTGTATATTTTGCTCTTTGTTTGGTGATGTATTATGTGGATGAATAAAAGTAAGTTAAAAAAAGAAAGTCTGTAGAATACATGTCTGTAGGTAAGGTTGTTTATGTATCAATATTAGCTTGAAAACATAAAAAAATATCTGTTTTAATCTGACCACCTTTTAGGATCTTTATCACTATTCCAAGCAATGCAAAAAGATGATTTATTTTTTAATTATTAATTAATTAATACATTTTTTGGGCTAGTGCACAGCAGCTCGTGTTGCAGACATATATCATAAGTCTTCACAGGAGTAAATCCAAGTTTATACTTGTCTTTTCTTCAGCTCAGCTACAGCTTCGATCGTTGTTGCCCCGAGCCACCATTTTCTCCCTCATCCAGCTCACCATCTTATTCTTATCATCTCCAACAATCATCATCATCATCCCATCTACCTGCCCATACCTCTCATCATCTAACTGTCACACACTCAACTCACTGTCACACACTCAAAAAGGGGCCTCTAGCTATCATTTCATGAGAGTGTGTCCCTGTGTGTGTGAGTGAGCATAAACAACAGTGTGCCGCTGTGGAGGAGGTAGGGGCTGTGGTGATCTGGACCGCTACACTCAGTGACGGTGGCGCCATATGTTCCTTGCCCCCTCCCCAAAAACACAAACATATACTGTATGCATGACTACGCACACTCTGTGTGAGTCCACTGTGTGGCAAGTTTAGTGCCAAATGAAGCGATATCTACATGAACCTAAAGAAACCCAAGTGGGAGGTTTTGTGTTGGAGTTAAAGCAGCAAATGAATTTTGTGCAGCAAAGCATAACTTCAGTGCTCATTAGAGACATTGCATTAGCTGCTGTAGGTTTGTTGAGATGTAAGCTTGACTTTAAATGAAAAGGACTGCTTTTAGTTAGGGGAATCACTTCATGAGAAAAACAAGACAAGAAAAACATAAAAAGAGGCGACCTTATATCAATTAATATGACCGCTTGCTGTGCCAATCTTACTGTTTAGAGTACAGTAATTTCCAGCCACATTATTTTCCTTACTTAATATCTAATGTAAGTTTCTCTGGTGGAAGGGAAAGAGTCCAGAACCTGGACCTATATTACCATAATTGGGTCAAAAAAAGTCACCGTGTCACCACACTCACAGACAGCCAAACTGATTTTTATGAAAGCCTTTATATAAAACTTTAATTACATTTTTAAATGAATAGACGTAAAAGAAAAGATTATATAATGATATAATCAATGATGATGCTATTTCTAGGAGTTTTAGGGAAAATAATGCATGTAATTCATAAAGGATTACTATGTAGTACTGATAAGCTCATAATACAGATTTAAGTTTAGGAAGAGAGTGATTTTTCACCGCACTCACTCCACTCTGGAACTAACAGCATTAGACGAGTACACAGACTATCTGGTGACCCTTTGCAAATAGTGACTAGTGTGATCACCTTGAGTTGATCCGTTGGTCAGCCCTGCACTGCGACTTGACCGATTAAAAAGATCTTAAGCTTTACTGATTTTGACTAGAAACTTTCCGTTTAAGCATCTCTGCAGAGGCATAACCACAAAATGCTGAACAAAGTTATGGAAATAATTAAATGAAAGCACATTCAGGGTAAACCACACGTGCTGGTGCAGCATGATTGAAAGACACGTGTTAATTAACGGATCAACCTATTGACTGAGCCCACGAGCCAGCAAAAGGTGCCAATCAGTTAATCAAGGTGGTGCTCAAAGACATTATTTTGGCTATGAGAGACTGAACCTTAAGATGCTGGAACAGAGCAGAATGTGTTTATGTAAGTGTTCAAATACACTCTACTGATAATTGATAACCGCAACAATGAGCATTTAGCCATACAGGTGTTGCTACTAAAATCTTTGTCAACTAAAAGTGCCTTTTAGGGATGTCAGCAGTTTTCTCTCAGCACATATGAAGAGCAAAGTCCATTTAAAGTCTCATTTAGAATCTCGCATTAAACAAATGTAACATGTGCTCCAGGATGACAACAATATAATCATACATTTTTGTTATAGCTTTTAAGGTTGAGTAAATAGATTAAAATTTCTACATGAAGTTGAAACCCTGTCATTTGAAATAAAAAACTGCTTTCTTCTTGTAAATACGCACCACCATAAGCTCTTCTCATTAGCACCTTCCCCATGTGAAAAATGTTAAACAAAGTATAACTGCATTGGCAAAAAAGGTAAAATGGTCCAAATATGATCTACACATACAGTGCATGCTGTAACACACACACAAATTTTTTAAAAGACATATAAACAGCTATATGAAATGCAGACCAGTTTATTTGTATATTATATATATACTTTTTAAAAAGAGTTTGTTCAGTCAACCCAAACCAAGCCATGCAAAACTCCCCACATCCAGGCCAATTATCATATGAGGCATTTCAAAGAAAAATTCACTCTTTACAGATGAGTGCTGAAGTGTATCTGTAGGAAGCAAGATGTCCTTTCTAGTTTCCTTGTTTTTGTTTTCTAGATTGCTTGATGGAAACCCAGGGTACAGGCTGAGTGTGCTCAGGAAGAGAAATATGTATTGATCGCAGGCAAATAATACATATAATAGAGTTACACTATGTTTTTGGAACCTCTGAATTAAAGAAGAAATGGACAGAAAATCAGCAACAAAAGGTCTTATGGTTGAAACCATTGTTAATAGGTACAGAGGAGGCAAAGAAAGAGGCACAAAAGTGAGAGTCTACAGCCATCTGTAAAACACGGTGGAGACTCTCTCATGGGTTTGGGTTGCATTTCAGGCAATGGCGTTGGGGATCTTTTCAACACTGTTCAAATTAATGCAGAAAAGCACCATCAGATTTTGATCAACCATACAATACTATCTGGGAAGCCACTTATTGGCAACAACATAATTTTTCAGTATGACAAAGATCCCAGACACACTGCCAATGCAGTAAAAGCATACCTGGATAGCAAAACACACAATGGTGTCTTCAACATTGCCGAAGGAGTGTGGGATCATCTTGAGAACACAAAAAAAGGCAGCCAACATCCAAAGAAAGCTTTTAATATCCTTCAATTGCCAAAGACTACGTCAAGAAACAAGGATTCTTTCCTGTAAGTGAGTTCAGGCTATGTTGAAGAATAAACACACAAAATATTGAGCTTTTCCATGTATGTTTGCAAGTGTTTCAACAATTGCTCTACCTATTTCCTCTTTTCATGGCAAAATATAAAGACATGTGGAGTGGCTCATTTGTGCAGTTGCTTGTTCAGAGTTACCAGAAGGAAGCTATCCATAAAGGCTGAAACAGTTTTTTGTACCCGGCTGTAAATATGCTTTTACAATGCTGTAAATTTGGGCATCTTAATATGGAAGTCTGTGCGTATTGACTTGCTTTTGGAGCCAGCCTCAAGTGCTACCTACAACTGTGGCCAAAAGCTTTGGCAGTGGCACAAAGTTTGTTTTTCATGCCAGAAAGATGAGTTTGTTCATCTAGATGTAGCGTTTTCGCTGAAAAGGCTGAGCACTCAGCATGAATCAAGGCATATTTGTTTTTCATGCATGCTACCGTTTTAGTTTTTATTTAGATTTTTTTTTTTTACATGTTTACATGATATAGCGAAGAACAATTGCAGGGAAATCACTGAAAAAAAAAATCAGTTTAGTCAGTGGTGCCACTGCAAAAAGGTTTTGGCCATGACTGCAGAGGATGTACAGACTATGGTACCTCCACACAGGACTTAAACATGAGCGATGTTACTTCATATTAACAACTGAGTGATGCTACAACAACAAAGCATGTGTTCCAGAAGAAACTAGTCAATAAGGAATAGTGCAGTGGAGTTTCCAGCTGGACCCTGACAGATCTGTCATCCACAACATCAAGGCTACCTTTTTTTTTGTCGTCGGGCAAGGGCACGACACACACACAGGATTTCTGTCTCACAACTCTTTCTTTTAGCTCTGACAGCACAGTTAACTCCAGGAGTGGCTCCTGCTCTCGCCACCCCTCACACACTCCTCTCTCACGTCTCCGCCATCACCGTCACATAAGTCAAACAGAGAGAGTGATTAATTCCAGCCCACACCTGTTTCCCCTGCCACCTCGACGCTGCCCTGAGAGCTCGCTGTACCACTGCAGCGGGCCAGAGACCACACCCCTTCCACACAGATATTTAAGATCATTTAAGTAATCCAAGCAATTTATATCTTATAAATATTACCTGGTAAAAGCAAACTTACTTAAGCAAAAATGAAATGTGTTTTTCTGAAACATAATAAATTGTTAAAGAAATATCTAAGATTCTGATTTTATGTTAACAAGTTCTGTTCAACAACAAACAAAATTACTACTTTTCAGTGCTAACACCTTATTATTTGGCTGATCTTTGTGATAGACTTTCATGACGTTTACAAGATCAAAAAGTTTGCTGTACAGAAGCAAGGAATCTCTGAAAAACTGTAGTTAAATTAAATTAAATTGAATTAAAATCACACATTATTTCAATCTTCACATTTTTGTTTCCACTTTTAACTCAACCCTTATAAACCCTTATGTCTAAATTAGCTGCTTTTGTTTTGTTTTTTAGGTTGAATAGCAGAATATGCTCTTCTGTTTCACCGGGATGCTGCGCAACAAGTATCCAGCTACAGTTCTTATCGTATGTCTCCATTTTTATTATTATTTTTTTTTACAAATTAGACATTTTGAATAGTGACAATAAGGAAAGCACAGGTGTGCCAGTGATGTCTGCATTCATAGACAAGATGCTGCTTTTGTGCACGATTGATCACTGCCATGGCTTCTTGAGACGCTTAATGGAACTGAGCCATTGTTAATTCCACCTGTGCTTTCAATGCTATCATGAAAGAAAATCTATTAACAGCACCGTCTTGTAAAACAGGTAGCATGAACGCTAAAAGTTTTTGATGCTCACATTTTTCATCTAAGGCTCTCAATCATATGCTTAGTCCTTAAAAATGTGCTCCATCATCAGTGGTTAAAGTGGGATATGGTTGGAGGGGGAATCCTAAAATTGGTGTGTAGCAGGACAATGTGAGGAAACATAATTTATGTCACATAAATTTTATTTGTGTTCAGATGACCTGTGCTGTGACTCCACTATTCACTGCTACTGGTGGATTTAGCCAAATGAATTCAAGAAGACATACGAGCTATATGGCTTATTTCCAACCCCCGGACACTGAAAAGCAAAAATACGAAAGGTAGAATTTACTGAGTGAATATAATCAGCACCAAACTGCCTAGTATGGTATTTTCATGGAACCTTTGAGTAGCACAAAATGGTTATAGTTAGTTGTTGTTCTGCTCATTTTGCATAAGAATAATTCAGCAATAAATCCAATATCTGAAATGAAGTAGGAGAATGCATGTAAACTTTAAAAGTCCTTATCTTTGAAAATAATGTCTCATTTCCTCCCCATTCCTCTAATTCTTACATCCTCCTTTATCTCTGAGTGTTACATAACTTTTTCTCTCTGGGAAATACTGTACAAGTTATTCGTTGGAATTTCATACTTCCGGTAAGAATGTTCATGTGGAATGGTTCCTCAAGTTACACTTCTAACTCGGAAAGTCACAGCAGTCAAAACAACCACAACTTAACAACCCAAGTTGGTGGCAGTGCATGTCAACAGTATGAAAGTCTGCACGGTCACTGTTGTTGTTGTGACTGGCTAAATAAATGATACACAGAGCACTGACCAGGCTCAATCCATGAACGTGCTGCAGCAGTGTTCTTAAATGCAGAAAACAAGCACTGCGCTGCTAGTGATGCATTAATGTCTCTACCTTGCTAACAAGCAAAACTAATACTGTTTTTTTCCACTTTTTCCAACTTTTCTGTTGGAGCACATTGAACTTGAGAGTGATGTCACTCCCAGTTCCAACAACAACAGCTTTAGAGTCAAATGGAAGACAACATTAGCTGTGTAAAACTATGTGTAAAACTACAGAAAAGGGTTTTTGTAATCTTTATTGAGCTATTTGAAAAGCTCCAACTGAGATTACCTAGCAGTTCAGAAAAAGGTTACTCTGTTTCTTCTTCTGTGGTACTGTGGCTAAATGCTAGTTTTGGCAGTGGCACAAAGGTGTTTTTTTTTTAAATGCACTTTTATGTTTCTTTATTATCATTGTTCATTTTTAAATTACTGTATTATTTTCCTCCACCATTAACATATTGTTTTTGGTAGCATGCATGTCAGTATTCCATCTTTAAACACAATGGCTCGAAAAGTTTTGAATGAAGTCTTGTAAAACTATGTACTGTGACTCAAACTTTATTTATATATGCACCATAAACGCGTCACAGATTTAAGGTGTAGAGTGAAGTCATGTTAAGTTTATTGAGAGTGAAGTTTATTGTGTGTTGTCAACGTGGAGGATTTCTCTGTGCATTACTGCATTCACCATTCCTTGACCCTGACTAGTCTTACAGTTCCTGCTGAGCCCCAGTGTATGGATGGCATTGGCCAAGTCATGAGTGGGGCTTGGTTTCCTCTGGATGTTCAGACCAGTGAGTTTGATCTTTGTTTCTCATGTTTTGAGAGTCCTTCAAGTGACTTTTTGATGCCTTCTGGGAGAGGAGGCATCGTTTTGGGGCAGACGGGCTCCACCTCAACGCCTGGGGACGCCGTTTGTTGTCCGCCAATTTGGCATTTGGCGTACAGCACTCCCGCACA